>NW_027187138.1:476-15736 GCF_028583685.1 Petaurus breviceps papuanus | reverse complement strand
AATTTAAAAATTATTGGACTACCTGAAAGCCATGACCAAAGTAAGAACCTAGAAATCATCCTCCAGGAAGTTCTCAAAGAAAACTGCCCTGATGTTTTAGAACCAGAGGGCAAAACAGAGGTTGAAAGAATCCACTGATCACGTCCTGAAAAAGGTCCCAAAAAGAAAACTCCTAGGAATATTATAGCCAGGTTCTGAAATTCCCAGATTAAGGAGAGAATATTACAAGCATCCAGGAAGAAACAATTTGAATATTGTGGAAACACAATCAGGATAACCCAGGATCTGGCAGCTTCTACACTGAGGGATCGAAGGGCTTGGAATGTGATATTGAAACCAAGAATCACCTACCCAGTAAAACTGAGTATCATGTTTCAGGGGAAAATATGGTCATTCAGTGGAATAGAGGCCTTTCAAGCATTTCTGATGAAAAAAAATCAGAGTTTAATAGAAAATTTGATATTCAGATACAAGAAGCAAGAGAAGCATGAGAAGGTAAACAGGGAAAAGAAATCATAAGGAACTTATCAAAGTTTAACTATTAACATTCCTACATGGCAAAACAATAATTGTAACTGATGAAACTTTTCTCAGTATGAAAATAGTTGAAGGGAATAGAAATATATATGTGAATGTGTGTATATATGTTTACAGGTATACATAGATAGAGGGCACAGGACCAATTTAATAGGAAGAGATGATACTTAAAAGGTGAAATTAAGGGGTGAGAGAGGAATATAAAGAGAGGAGATAGGGAGAGATAGAATGGGGCAAACTATCTCATATAGAAGAAGCAAGGGAAAATGGTTACAATGAAGGGGAAGAATAGGAAGGGAAAAGGGAATGGGTCAACCTTATTCCCACTGAATTTGGCTTGAGGAGGGAATGAAATACACACTAAATAGGGTATGTCACCCTACAGGATAATGGGGGGAAGGGAATGAGAGAGGGGATGATGGAAGGGAGGGCAAGCTGGGGGGAGGGAAGTTGGAAGCACCCACTTTTGAAAAGGTATGGGATCAAAGTAGAGAATGGAACGGGTAGGAGGTGGGATAGGAGGGAGGGAAATATAGTCAGTCTTTTACAATAGATCTACTGTGTTAATGTTTTGCATTAGCTACACATGTACAACCTATACAGAACTGCTTATCTTCCCAGTAAGGGTGGGTGACAAGGGAGGAAGGGAATGAATCTGCAACTCAAAGTTTTAAAATCAAATGTTTAAATATATATATACTATTATTAAAACTATTTTACATGTAATTGGGAAATAAGATATACAGGCACTGGGGCATAGAGATCCACCATAACCTACTGGAAAAGTCAAAAGGGGTATGGGAGAAAATATGGGATAGAGAAGATCGGAGGAGGGGATATCCTGTGGGACTGCTATTTTGGGGCGGTGGGTAGATGAAAAAAAACAGGGAGAAAATTTGTAACTCAAAATCTGGTGGAAATGATGTAAACCAGAAGTTAATAAAGCATTTGAAAAATGAAAAACAACAAAAAAAGATGCAGCATGTATATGTCAGCAAACATTAAGTTTAACCAAGATTTATCTGTGAAGCATACCTCAATCTGCATCTTCAGATGTGTTTTGAAGTTTGACAACAAGGTAAGAAATATAGAAAGAGAAAGTTCAAAAACCTCTGGGACAGATGACACTCCATTTTTAGAGAGTGCAACACAAAGATACTGCTTAATAGCATTAATGAACATCTCATTGGTCCTGAAAACAGGTCCTGCATTCTGTAGAATGGACAGAAGCAACTGCAATGAAAGGATCTTGGATCGCAATTCGTGAGACCTGAAATGTAAAGCAAAAAAAAAAAAAAAATAGGTGACAAAACTGATCACAATTCTCTTGCAACGACTGCTGAACTTGAATGTTTTCTTCTATAGAAATTTCCTGGTTCTACCCAATTATACAAATTTTCAAAATAGAGAAAAACAAACACGAATATTAAGTGTTATTCTATCTAAAAAGAAATGGATTTAAAGACGCATATACTTCCAAGTCAGTTCTGAAAACACATGATAAAAACAAATCGCTTTATGAAAATGATTTTGAATTTCTCAAGTTGAAGGTGATATATTACACAAAACAGTTTTAATATTAGTTTCTCTATAGAAGATATTAATTAATAAGCCACTATCTTCATACTCATTGATCTCTGCAGTAAAAATTTTACACTTCTTGATACTCGTTATTCCTTTTTCTTTAAATTTATCCATCTTTTATCTACATTGGCTCCTATTCTAGATCCTTTAAGACAGGTGAGGGCTATGTCCTTGGGCGGCTTCTTTTTCATCAATCTCTCCTCTCTTCACTGTCACTGATTTCAAGCTGGAAGGACCCTGGAGGGACACTTAGGATATATCTTCTTTTTGAGATGCAGAAATTAAGGCCCCAAAAGGTCAAGTGATTGAAATAATTACCTACAGGCAGATGACTCACAAATCTGTACCTTCTGTCTTGATCTCTCTTCTATACTACAGACCTTTATCTCCAAATGCTTATAAGTTGTCCCTTCGTAGATGTCTAATCAGTCAGGCAGACTCAAAAGACCATCTTTCAAACTAAATATCATCTCTCCGCTGCATAGCTATTAATCGACTCCATCTTCCATGTTTGAGAGAAACCTTGGCGTTGTCCCTGAGCTTTCTGCTCCTTTCCCTCATATAAAATTTCCAAGACCTGTAGGTTCTCTGTTCACAATAATTCTCATATACATAACTGGGAGTTACTCCATTCATCTGGGCCCCACTTTCCTCATTTATGAAATATTTTAACTTATGTTTCTATTATCCTAACCTCTCTATTCCTACTGTCATTGCCTAACTACAGGTGCTTATTGCCACCCACCTACATTACTGGAGAAGGTGCACAGCTAAGTTTACTAGCCTCTATTCTTTCCAATATCTAATCTAACCATGATACTAATGGAAGACACATCATCGTTATACACTCATAGATCTATTTGTGTCTTATGTGACTCTTAAGAAAAGTGTAAACACCTTAACCTAACAATAAAGGTCCATCACAATCTAGCATCTATCTTTTCACTTTTATATGAAACAACTTCCTTCTATGTAATTTATAATCCAACCAAAAAAGACTTGTTCGCCATTTACCATACATCTCCTGCTACTATGTCTTTTTGGGTACTCTTTCCTATGCCTTATGTTCATACCTTTCACTTCTTTGATTAATTCCTTATTCCCATTCTTTAAAATATACCTCAAATGACATCTCTTTTAAGAAACTTTCTTTGGTCCTCCAGGTCTAAATGAGAAGTCTGCCCACAGACCTTGCAAAAAAATATTATTTTGGTCATACCATATATTATATTATTGATGTGTTTTTATGTTTACAATCTCAACTCCTAACATTTATCCAGCACCTTCTATAAAGCAAATCTCTGTCTTGGGTAGTTCAGATACAAATACAAACATAGGACAGTCCCAGGCCTGAAGGACATAGACAACTGTACAACAACACACACACACACACACACACACACACACAGAGTAATTTTATACAACAAAAACCACTGACAATTGGGAAGATCAGAAAAGGCTTTCTAAAGGAAGGGTCACCTGAAACAAACAATGATAAAGATGTATAAAGGCAGTAGTATAGAATATATATAATCCAGAGTAAGATCTATAAAGGAATGAGAGGTGACATGACAAGAGGGCAAAGGCAAATGAACAGCTAAGCTGGCCCGCAGATGTATAATCCAGTCAACTAGACTGACTATACGCTCATCTTTGTAATAGTAGTAGCTGACAATTATATATCACTTTAAAGTTTTTGCTCCAAATACATTATCTCATTTGACAATGCCCTGAAGTAGTGCTTCAGGTTGATGCCTATTTTACAGATTAAAATACTGAGACTCTTAAGAGGTTAAGGAACGTGTCTAATGTTACACAGAGACTAGTTTCCATGGAAGAATTCCAATCCAAGGTTTCCTGACTCTGAGTCTAGGGCTAGCACTATTCCATTATGCCATGCAGCCCCCAAGAGATTATATAACTAAATTTTTTAAATTATCAAGCATCTTTTTATCATTCTGCAACTCACTCTACCAAACCTTCCTCTCAGGAGCCAAAAAAACTCCCAAGCAAAACAAAACACACATCCCAAAATATAGCTCTCAATACATAAACTGTATAGTACAGCAAAACAAATTCCTGCATTAGCTGTGTTTGAAAATTTAGTTCTCTCTGCAATTCAAGTCCATTATCTCTCTATTAGGACACAAGTGTCATGTTTTATTTTCATTCTTTTGGACTCATGATTTATCACTGAGTTGATAGGAGTTCAAAGGCCCTTGAAAGTTGTTTTTCTTTAGCATGTTGTTACTATGGCATAGACTGTTCTCTTAATTTTGCTTACTTTTCTCTGTAGTGGTTCATACAGATCTTCTCAGGTTCCTCTAAAATTGTCCATTTCAGTATTTATTATGGTACAATTAACATTCTATTACATCCATATGTGACAATTTATTTAGCTATTCCTCAATAGGAGGACATCCTGTACGTTTTCAATTTTTGGCTACCACAAAAAGAGCTACTATAAATATTTTTGCATATAAAAATTCTCTTTCTTGGATTTCTTTAGGGGTACGTTCTTTGTGATAGTATGGCTAAGCCAACAGGTCTGAATAGTCTGGAGATAGTTTCAAATTGGCTGGACCACAACCCCTCCAACATTCATCATTTTCTTCTTTTGCTATCTTTGCCGTGATGACAAGTACTAGCTGAAACCTCAAAGTCATTTTAATTTGCATTTCCCCAATTGTTGGTGATTTAAACCACTTTCTTCAAACAACTGTTGATAATTTGGATATCTCCATGAGAAAACTATCTCTTCATAGCCTCTTACCATTTGTATACTGAGGAATGACTCTTAGCATTATAAATTTGAATCAGTCCCTCAGATATATAAAATGTAAAATTTTTATTAGGGAAATATGTTGCAAAGATTTTTTTCCTAGTTATCTGCATTCTTTCTTATTTTTACTACTTTAGATTTGTGTGTTAAAAAAATATTTTTAGGGGCCAGCTAGGTGACACAGTGAATAGAGCACCAGAGTTCAAATCTGGCCTCAGACACTTAACACTTACTAGCTGTGTGACCTTGGGCAAGTCACTTAACCCTAATTGTCCTGCCTTCCCCCCTCCAAAAAGAAAAAAAAAACAAAAAAATATTTTAAATTCAATATAATCAAAATTGTTCAGTTTACCTCTTATGAACCTTTCTATCATGTGGTTATCACTCTTCTGTTTTATTTACAATATAATTTTATACACACACACACATACACAGAATATCCACTTGGAGCTTATCATTGCATATGGTGTGAGGTATTTATCTAAATCTAATTTCTTCTAGACTCCTGTCCCAGTTTTCCCATAGTTTATTTCAGTGAGTGCCTTCCCTCAGTAAGTAGGATCCTTTCAACACACTGTAATTTTGAAGAGGATTTCTGGTGTTACGTAAACTCTGTACCACCTCTAAACCCTAGAGTAGAGGTATCAAAGTTGTGGTCCATGTGTGGCCTGAAGCAGAATAAAATGTAACTGGGAAATACTTAGACTAAAAACACAATAAAACATAGATAATGTTAAGATGTGGTTTTCTAAGTCAATATATGGCCAGGAGAAAGTATATATGTATGGTTTAATGGGAGCTAGTTCCTGTTTCTGTTGAGTTTAACACCACTGCCCTACAGCATAGTACTCAGAACACCAGGGGTGACTAATAATTGTTAAAACTAATTAAAAGCTTTTAGTTAGGGGCAGCTAGGTGGCGCAGTAAGAAAGCGCCGGCCCTGGAGTCAGGAGGACCCAAGTTCGGTTCTGGCCTCAGACACTTAACACCCACACAAAAACCTTGGGCAAGTTACTTAACCCCAAACACCCTCCAAAAAGGCAAAAAAAAAAAAAAAGCTTTTAGTTATTCTACAAATCCACTAGGTTAACTGCCAAATCACAATACATTGACAACTATTTCTAATTTATTCGATGTTTTTCTCTTTAATTTTAAATAAAGTCAGCCATAGAGACTTTTAGAGTATCAGAAACATTATTTTTGTCTCCAAATGCCTTGTATTATTTTACATATACATAGGCATACACATGCATACTCGTACATATTTTGAACCTTGGGAAGTTGCCTTTGCTTGGCTTAGCATTACAATATGCCACAAGACAAAGAAAATCTCACATAAGTCTGCTTTCTCTCTCTCTATCTATATTTTACACATGGTCTCAAAGGTGAATTTTAATTTGGAACCCAAGTACCATTATAAAAGAGTTCCAATATGCTGAAATGGTTTAGACGGGATAATGTTAATTTGAAAATTAACACATCTGTAGTTATTTCAAATCTTTCCCTCTTTTCTCAGACCTCCTTGTAATAACAAAATTTATATCATACCTACTCTATGCCATGCCCTGTGCCTCATCCCTACTGTTGTGAAAGTACATCACTGTCCTTGTCAGCAATGCTTCCCTGCTAAAGTACACAAGCAGTTGCTTCAAAATGAGACATGATACTTTTTTCCCCAGAGAATAACAGTAGAATTTAAAATCACTTTTTATAACAAAGCTTGGTAGTATTTATTCTTTTATGTAAATTTTTTAAAAACAAAGCTTAATATAATAACTGGTTGTGGTCCTTTCTTTAAGAGGACCAAAATGACATCACTATGTTGGGTCAATGTACAGTGTGTCTTACTGGCTGATCAGACCATTACGAGCTTGGAAGGCTCTACCACAGGTGGGGTACAACTAGTCCACATGAACACATGGAGTGGAGATGTCTCTAAATTTGTGCACTTAACATTTCTTTTGAGTTATTTCAATTGTGCTCTGCTCACAGAGCACAGTGCCTTCTTTGATGTAAACACACCATGTTAGATAGTCAGGTGCCAGAATCTCCCATGTCTCACAGTCAATACCAGAGCTCTTCAGAGAGACCTTGGGAATGTCCTTTTATCTCTTCTTCTGGCCTCCATTTGAGTGCTTGCTTTGTTTGAGTTCTCCAGAAAACACTTTCAGACAAACTGGGTTTGACATTCAAACAATATGGGCAGCCCAACAGAGCTGTGTTCTCTGAAGTGGAATTTGAATACTTGGCTGCTCAGCTCAAGAAAGCACCTCAGTGTCCAGTACCTTATCCTGCCAGGTGATCTTCAGAATCTTCCCTAAGACAATTCAAATGGAAGTGATTCAGTTTCCTGGCATGGTGCTGGTAGACTGCCCGGGTTTCACAGGCATACAATGAGGTCAGCACAACAGCTCTGTAGACCTTTCAATTTGATAGGCAGCCTAATACCTGTTCTCTCTCAAACACACAACTAGCTCTAGTAATGCATGGGTCAACTCTTGTCATCTGTCCCTGGAAAGTATACTGACCAGGCAAGTGAACTTATCCACAACATTCAAAATTTCTCCAGTTTCCATAACTGGTGGTTCCATGTATAGATGGTGTGGTGCTGACTGGTGGAGAACCTGTTTTCTTGGTGGTAATTGTTAGGCCAAAATTAGCACAAGCAGCAAAGAACTGATCCATACTCTGTTTATCTCAGCCTCAGGGGCTCCACTGAGTGCATAATCATCTACCAACAAAAAGTCATGCACCAACTCTCCCTCTACTTTAGTCTTGGTTTCCAGCCTTTTCAAGTTAAATAATTTATTGTCAATGCAACAGCTGACCTAGATGCCATTTTCACTCTCATTGAAGGTATCTGACAACATCACTGAAAACATCATGCTTAAAAGCAAGGGAACAAGCACATAACCCTGCTTTACTCTGTTGGTGACTGGGAAAGTGCAAGAACATCGTCCTTTATCCAGAACCTGTGCAAACAGGTCACCATGAAAGTAGCATATGATACTGATGTCCTTCTCTGGGCAACTAAATTTTGCCATGATTTTCCACAAGCCCTCATGACTGATAGTATCAAAGGCCTTGGTCACATAGATGAACATTAAGTACACACCTCTGTTTGCTTCCTGATTTCAAGTTCAACACTCTATCCACTGTGCCACTACGCTGCTTCAGTTAGATAATAATGAATTCAAGATACCTACAAAGCATACAGATAAAGATGCATGCTGGTGAATTGGTGATAAGTACGAAAGGTAAGGACAGAGATGAAATGGGGGTATATAAATTTGGGAATCATCTGCACATAGAGAGAGTAAAAAAAAAAAAAAGGCCAAGGACAGAGCCCTGGGAAACACTCAGGCCAAATATAAATAATGATACAGTAGGACAGACAAGTAGGAAAAGATGTATGACAGAGCATTTATTAAAAAAAAAAAAAAAACAACAACAAAACCAGGAAGATGAGATAGCCAGAAAGAAGGGAGAAAGAATTCCCTCTTCTCTCTTATTTCTCACATCATTCATATGCCTTTTGCTATTATCTCTTTCTTCACCTTCACATGACATGAAGAGATAGCCTTTCTCCTTGCCAAGGCAAATTCCTTGCACAACCAATCCCATTCCATCCAACTTCTCCAGCAAACTGTTACCTCTATTATACCCACTCTCTCCCTACAATCACTCCTTGTCTACTGGTTGCTTCTCTACTGCCCACAAATATGACCATGTGTCCCCCATATACTCAAAAAACCCTCATTTGACCCATCTATCCACTCTAGCTATCATCCTATATCTTTCCTCCCTCCCTTTTGTGGATAAACTCCTTGAGAAAGTCATCTATGATGAGTGCTTTTACTTCCTTTCTTCTCATTCTCTTAACTCTCTGAAGTCTAGCTTCTGACTCTCATCATTCAACCAAAACTACTCCTCCAGGGTTAGTAATGATTTCTTAATTGCCAAATCTAAAGGCCTTTTTTCCATCTTTATCCTTCTTTGACCTCTTAGTCTTTAACACTGTCAATCACCCTATTCTCCTTGATACTTTTCAGGTTTTCATGACAGTTCTCTCTTGGTTCTCTTTCTACATGTCTGACTATTCCTTCTCAGTTTCCTTTGTTGGATTTTTATCCATGTTGTTCCTGCTAAAAGTATTAGGCAATCCCCAAAGCTCTATCCTGGATCCTCTTCTGTTCTCCCTCTGTATTACTTCACTTGGTGACTTCATCGATGCCCATATTTATCATTTTTATGCAGATGACTCTCAGATCTACTTAACCAGCCCTAACCTCTCTCCTGATTTCTAGTCTTGTATCTCCAACTGCCTTTTAGACAGTTCAAACTAGATGTCCTAAAGAAATCTTAAACTAAACATTTCTAGAAGTGACCTCTTTATATTTTCCCCCAAACCTTCCCCTTCTCTTAACTTTCTTGTTACTGTCAAGCATACCATCCTCCCAGTCACCTAGGTTCACAATCTAACTGTCATCCTTGACTCCACTGCAACCATCCTGGTGCAGGCATTTATCACCTCACACCTGGACTATTAGAATAACCTGTTGGCTGATTTCCCTAACTCTCCTCTCTACTCCAGGGTTGGGGAACCTTCGGCCTAAAGGTCACAAAGTGGTCTTCTAGGTTCTTGGGTGTGGTCTTTTGACTAAGTCCAAGTTTTACAGAACAAATCCTTTTATTAAGGTGATTTGTTCTATCAGGTTTGGATTTAGCTGAAGGGCTGCACTTGAGTGCCTAGAGGGCCACATGTGGTCTTGAGGTTGAAGGTTCCCCAACCCCATCCTACTCTAATCCATTGTCCACTCAGCAGTCAAACTGATCTTCCTAAAATCCAAGTCTGATCATTCCAACCAACTCTTGGTGGCTCCCTATTGCATCCAGGATCAAATGCAAAATCCTTTGTTTGGATTTCAAAGCCCTTCACAACCTCTTTTCTACTTTTCAAGTTTTATTACACCTTACTCCTCTCCACAGATTTTGCAATCCAGTATGGACTGGATGGTGTTCTTGATGTTCTTCACAATCTATCTTCTAACTGAGCATTTTCACTGGCTATGCTCCATGACTGAAACAGAGGCCCTTCATCTTTATCTCAGCCTCCTAGATGCAATTTCATTCAGGAATAAAAACCCAACTGAAGAGGGCTAAGAAGTGAATGGGATATAAGGACAGAGTTTTTTCGGGGAATTTGGCAGTGGAATGGATGAGAGATGAAGGGCAAATTGCTTGAGGCCAGAGTCAAGTGACTTTAATAACTGAGAGATGGCATGTTTGTAGACAGCAAGGAGGAGTCAGTGGATAGAGAATGATCAAAAATTAGAGAGACAAAATGGTGAAATGGATGGTATCAATTCCTGGATGCAGTGGAACAAAATGAGATTAAGGGTACACATCTCTACTCAAGGACTGCCCTTTGCAAGGAGAACTACCTCTTCCTAGAGTTGGTAGCAAAGGAGGAAAAAATGGGAATGACATTGAGAAGATCTGAAGTAGGAGGTGATGAAAGCTGGCATCAGCTTTCTCTCAGTAATTCATGAAGTAAAGCCCACCACTGGGCAGGCGTGGAGGAGGTGCCAGAGGTGGGGCTTGAGGAGAAAATGTTTGGAACAGATGGTGTGACAAATCAAGTAGGGATTCGGAAGATCAAAATGAATGCATGCAGCAATGATGACCCAAGTGAGATTATCTAATTCAAATAAATCTGTGGTGAATCCAGTTAACATGGTTAGGTGATTTTTTTCTAGCATTGTAGAGCAGAAGAGGAAGACAGGTGGATGGGTCTGGGTTTAGGAAAGGTTAAGCAGTAATAAATAGGACAAGGGATCAAAGGATTAATGGGTTATGGAATCAAAAATTTAGAGCTAGAGGAGACCTTAGAAGTCATTTTCAGTAGAAAAAAATGCTAGATGGAATCAGAGGACCTGGATTCACAACCCTGCTCTTCTACTTAATTGACAATATAACACTAGGTCAATCATTTAACTTCAGCTTCCTGTCTGTAAAATGAGGAGGTGGAACTGACTTCAAGTGCCTTGCAGATCTAAATTTGTATCTTACAATAGTATAATGTGGTGCAGCCCCCTCATTTTTTATAGGTGAAGAAGAAACTGAGGCCTAGAGTATTTAAGTGACTTGCTCAAGGTTACACAGAAAGCAGATGGCAAGGCAGGGTTTCAAAATAAGGACCTCTTCTAATTCAGGTCTCTTCTCAAATATCACAGCAGGCAGAGGGCAACGACTGGGTAAATACAGCAGTAGTACTTATACTTGAGTTTTTGGAATCTAATCTTATTTTCTGAAGCTTACTTTCCCTACCCAATTCTCCCCAGGGGGTAGAAAGCTGGGTTTGCTGAGACTTTTTTTCCCTCTAATTTAACTGGGCCCCAATGAGAACAAAATTAAATCTAGCAGTTTAACTAGTCTAAATAAATTTAAAATTGAAGAAAACAACATTATTAAATCAGGAAAACAGGTAATGACTCACTTTGGGTCTGGCGGTCCATCTGACAGTGGTTTCATCGACAATTTACATAATGACCTGAATACTAGAAAGGCATCCTTTTGTAAAATGTGGGAAAACTTAGCACCAGGTGAAGGTCCTGAAGAATTTCCAGATTCCTATATATGGTAACATATCATTAAAATACAGACAATTACAATGCAAAATCATCTTTTAAAGGCTAGTGAGATGTGACTTCATCCCCAATATAAAGAAAATACTGTGCTACCAGAATATTCTTTTTTAACATTTTAAGGTTTTTCCCCCCTCCACACTAAATAACTACAGCCACTGAATTCCCCTTTGATAAGATTCTCTTCCAAGTCATTAAAGAAAATCTTTGGGAAGGCTAGGTGGCACAGTGAATGGAGCACCGGCCCTGGAGTCAGGCGGTCCTGAGTTCAAATCTGGCTTCAGACGCTTGACACACTCACTAGCTGTATGACTTTGGGCAAGTCACTTAACCCCAATCACCCTCGGGGGAAAAAAAAAGAAAATCTTCAAGTCTACTCACTTGCCCTCATCATTTAACAAACCCCAGGCAGGTTATTACATTCATTCCCAGAACTTATATTGTA
The DNA here is from genome assembly GCF_028583685.1 of Petaurus breviceps papuanus. Lineage (NCBI taxonomy): Eukaryota > Metazoa > Chordata > Mammalia > Diprotodontia > Petauridae > Petaurus > Petaurus breviceps. The sequence goes on along the minus strand of NW_027187138.1, from coordinate 3,741 downwards.
TTTTAGGCTGTTCGCATTATTCCAATTTTTACCTACTCTTGAGCAAGTGTGAGACTAGCAGCTGGGAATAATCATTTCTTCCTTGATGAATTTATTAGCTGATTTCTGGGTAAAATTCTTTAAGGGGGTAGTGAATAAAGGATTAAGAGGGCCTTTCACCAGTATATAATGAAAATAAGTCTGCTTGGAGGTAGGAAGTTTTAGACTAGACTAAATCATTAAGGACCCTTCTAGTGCTATGGGTTTGTCTAAGAATCTGTGATGAAGCACTTTTCCCAGACACTTTATATGTTATAATTTATAATATTTGACAAATTAGTTGATAACACATTACAGAAGCTAATGGGTCAAATTTATACTAAATAGCAAAAACTTTTATATTAATAAAGATTAATAAAATAAATTTTAAAACATTTATTATATTAAATGGCAAAAATTCCTCAAATGACATATCAGGCATCATTTAATTAAATTCAACAAATATATGTTAAGTCCCTACAATGTCCAAGAGGCTATGCTAGGAATTAGGGGGAAAAAAACGAAGCAGCCCCTTGCCAGTGAGAAAGTTAAAGAGTCTATTAAAGATATTTCTTATAGGCATCATTCAACATCAGAACTGTGAGACCAATAGCTCAATGTGATTCTTCATTTTATACCTGAGTATCATTGGAAGAGACAGACAATCTGTCATCAGGTAAGGATGGTGTATATGCAACAGAAATTGGAGTCCCTGGAATCCCATTTGCTTGGATATTTTCACTATCACTACCGTCCTCCAAAGTTCCAATGGTGCCATCTGCACTTGTATTTTCAGCAGTCCCTTCTCCCATATCTAAAAAATTAAAATGAACAAAAATGTATAAAATACATTGAACTTGAAAACTGTTTGAAGAATAGAATTTTTAAAAGTAGCACATTCTTAAAGAAACAGCAGGAAAGCAATATTAAATAAATGATAGTTACTGTCCAATCCAAAAGGTTCTGTAATAGATTATGATTATTAGGGAAAAAAATTGGAAAAAAAAGATTATCTTTCACCACTATTTTAACTTGCTCTAGAAATTAATATTACTTTACTGATAAATGGTCTTAGAAAGCTAATCAGCTTTTGGAAGGAAATACAAGCTTTACATTTACAATATTATCTATCATAACTAAGTTACAAATAGATTCATTTTGAGAAACTAAATATCAAGAGAAGTAAATCATTTTAGGAAGAGCAAAGATAATTTATACACCTCGTTAAGTGGCTTCATAAGCTACCTGGTAAAAAAAACAAAAACAAAACTTTGTTCTAGTAACTGAAAGAGACCATGATATCAGATAAGTTAGGAAATGAAAATATTCACAGTAGCATATTCAAATAGTTCTTTACTTAAAAATGACCCACATAGAGGGATTAGCAGTAAATCCTCAAACCTTGACCCCAAAAAGCATTATTCCCCACATCAAAAGCAGAAGTAAATGTAAATCAGACTAGCACCACGACCACAAACTTCCCAACCCCGAAAACCGAGGGGGCCAGTCAGTGCAATACTGGCTCTTCAAGGCAATAAATACAAGTGTTCTTACAGTCTGGAGTAGGAAATCCGCAGTTTCAAAGAAATGGTATTATAAATAGCAGTTAAAGGAAGTCAAAATAGTTTTAAACCTTATTTTTCAGGAATATTACTCACTCAATACATATTTATTGATGGAAAACTATGAGCAAAGTAATCTGATAAGTATACTAAGTAAAATATGGTTGCATGTTCTGGCCTGTGAATCAAATAACCATTGATAATATTATCTCCACTGAAAAATTCATTTTAGGGTGGGACATGGTAACACATGCCTCTAACCTCTGCTGCTGTGGGAAGCTGAAGCTAATGGATTACTCAAACTCACAAATTCTAAGCTATGGTAGGGCTAAAGCCATTTGGGTTTTTGCACTGAATGGCACCAAAACAGTGAGCCCCCAGGCAAACCAGCCTTGGTCAGAAACATAAAAAGTTAAAGGCTGTGTTGTGATCATCAGTGAAACTGTGCCCATGAGTGGCCACTACATTTTCATCCTAGGTGAGATAAAAAGATCAAGTGTCCAAAAAAAGGAGAAAAAAGAAAAGAATAATTAAGAGTCTCAAATACCTACCTTAAAGGTACAACTGTACCTATGAATCAACTATATGAACTGAAAGGCACTATAGACTGAGTATCAAGATGACCTAGGTTCAAATCCTGCCTTTGATATTTAATAGCTGTATGAACATGGGCAAGTCACTTAACCTCTCTGAGTCTCAGTTTCCTCGTCTGTAAAATGGGGATAACAATAGTGCCAATCTCACAGGGTACTGGAATACTCAAATGGAATAATGTATTGAAGGTCCTTGCAAATCTTAAAGTGCTATAGAAACATCAGTTACTACTACTATTATACCTTAGTCCGTGATAATAATTAACAAAAGCAGAATAAATCAAGTTTACATTTACTAAAAAGAGTATCTTATATAAGTGATTTCTTATCAGTTTTGTGACTGCCAGGAACGTTTCTAGTAATCTTAACAGGTACAGTGAAATTCTCAAAACAAACAAACAAAATTTACTCAATTTCAAGAGACTGTTAATTTTTTGTAGAACATCTAAGAAGAGAAAGTTTCAGACTTAAAAAAATCACAAATTGAAAATGGTTGAGAATCATGGATTTATATAAACTACTAACATTTAAGTATCACTGAATGGGTGTTGCCTCAGACAAACTGAGACCTGGGAAACACCTTAGTTAAAAAGACCAAGCTTTCCCCCTGCATCTGGGGTCAACTGCAATCGTCCTGACCTACATCTTGCCACTGAATTCATCTGACTCTGTAGGAGAAAGTGAGGGTGATAACTGTGCACAGACCTGCCTCACTTAAATACAATTCACTTGCAAGACATCACCCTCCTGATGTCATTGGTCCGCTTAAAGTATGAAGGACAGGGGGTGGAGCCAAGATGGCGGAGCATGACCTTCCAGCACTCTGGCTTCCACCTTCTCCAATCCATGTAAAAAGGGGACTCTCAACAAACTTTGGAGCTGCAGAACCCACAAAATGACACAGAGAAGCCAACCTCCCGCTGAGGACAGCCCGGAAGGCCAGCAGGAATCGGCCAGCGCTGCGCTCTGGGAGCCAAGCCCAGCCCCAACCAGCCGCGGCCAGAGGGACTCCAGATCAGCAGCAGCTCTGGCAGTTACCAGATTTATCAACACATAGATGCGAAGGACAAAGTGAGAGGCCAGTGCAGTCTG
>NW_027187138.1:0-466 GCF_028583685.1 Petaurus breviceps papuanus | reverse complement strand
AGCAAATGGAAGCTAATGACTTTATGAGAAATCAAGATGCTCTTAAACAGATCCAAACAAATGAAAGAATAGAAGGCAATGTGAAATATCTCATGGGAAAAACCACTGACCTGGAAAATAGATCCAGGAGAGATAATTTAAAAATTATTGGACTACCTGAAAGCCATGACCAAAGTAAGAACCTAGAAATCATCCTCCAGGAAGTTCTCAAAGAAAACTGCCCTGATGTTTTAGAACCAGAGGGCAAAACAGAGGTTGAAAGAATCCACTGATCACGTCCTGAAAAAGGTCCCAAAAAGAAAACTCCTAGGAATATTATAGCCAGGTTCTGAAATTCCCAGATTAAGGAGAGAATATTACAAGCATCCAGGAAGAAACAATTTGAATATTGTGGAAACACAATCAGGATAACCCAGGATCTGGCAGCTTCTACACTGAGGGATCGAAGGGCTTGGAATGTGATATT
>NW_027187137.1:0-27449 GCF_028583685.1 Petaurus breviceps papuanus | reverse complement strand
AAGTAGACAGGTTTCCAAACTGTCCAACCATTACATCCATACCAAGTCAATATCTGGGTCTTCCCAGAGCTTCATCTGATTAAACCACAGAACACTTCTCAAAAGTGAGCCCCAAAACAGAGCTACACATCAGGGCTTATATAGCCTTCTCCTGGCTCAGAGAATGTAACAACCTTATTGACTCACTGGCCAATCAAGAAGTATCTACTGAAAAACAAGCCTCCCACCCCAGGCTCCAGGGGCACGTTAGCCTAGGGGCAGGGAAGATCTTTAAAATTTACATTCCCATTACATGGGCCTTGATTTATTTTGGGACAGGCCTGTGCTTTCACCCTGGGAGGGAGTCCTCAGCATGGAGAACTTCCACTGGTGCAGAATAGCCCCTCAGCCTCTTTGCTGGAGTCAGGCAGTGAATTGGCACTCCCAGGCATGGAACCAGCCCTCAGGCCCTCCTGGCTGCCCCTCAGCCAAGGTATTCAACCCAGAGGAGTCAGCTTCAGTGTTCAGCTTGTGACCCACAAGGTTGTGTTGAGGGTATTGGAGTGAGGTGTGTGATGTCATTGACACAGGGACTCCTGGACAAGCAAGCACGGTCCCCACCTGGGGAAGCAGCTTCCCTGCACTTTACAGCCTTGGGAGCCTTTTGCTGAGGCCTGAGAGGTCATTCACTTGCTGGGGCTAACACAGCAGCATGTGTTAGAGGCAGTACTAGAACCCGGGCCTTTCAGTCACTGAAGCCAACTCCATGTCCAGGCCACCATGCCGACTCTCAGGCCGAAGAGTGCTGAAGGGTGCTCAAACCTCCTTACAAAAGCTGGTGGTTAAACATTCACAGTGAGCATTTACACCCTGGACCCTGGAAAATGCTAGAAGTAAAGGCTGCTTGTGTTGTCCTGCTGCTTGCTGTTGATGCTTAAACTGAGGGAGAAAACATCAGTCATGCCGATAAAACAGCGGGCGTGTGTGTTCGTGCCTGTGCACACAGACACACGCTTTTTTTTTTTTTTCCTGCACTGAGTGCTGGTTGTAAAACATTGACTAGCATGGCCCCTTCTCCAAATGAGGTGAAATTCTCTTCTGAATTGCATTCAGGTAGGCCCTTGTGCTAATGACCATTTGAGGCCCAGAGTCAGTCTGGACCCAGGGCCAAGAATGCTGGAGTTGGGGGGAGGAGAGGACAGGGCAGCAGACCTGGGTCTCCTGCCCAGCACCCACTGCCTCACTGGGGTCCGGAGGACCCCGGGCCTCTTGGGACACAGTGGACCCACAGCCCATCATCGTTCGAGCTGTAGCTGCTATGATCTGCCTGTCTATCAAGCACTTGATGAGCAAGCTTTTATCAGGTCCCTCGTGCCCAGCAGTGTGCTAGCGGCTGGGGGTACAGATCCAATAAAGCCATCCCTAGTCTAGTTCAGACTCTTGAGCCAGTGGTTCCTCTGAGGGCTGAAGGCCTGAGGCTCACCTTTGTTGGTTTGAAGCCCCAGGGCCAGGGCCGAAAAGAAAGTAGCGGCAAGATGGTGGAACCAGGCAGGCATTTTCCCACTGCTGGATAAATTTTGGTTTTTCAAAGATTCGAGCCCTTAAAAACTCATTTGGGGAAACTCCCAGCAGGGAAATGAAAGCTGAAGGTTGTGCTGTGTCTTGGAACCCTGTCTCTTGTGGAATCTGCAGGAGAGGATATTAAGGCGTTTGCTGTAGGATGCTAGGGTAGAAGGGACATGGCACAGTGGAAGGAGGCGAGGCCTCGGTGGCTGGAGAGGGTGGTTCAAGCCCCACCTCAAGCTCATTCTAGCGAAGTCACCCTGGACCGTTCACCTGTCCCCCTGGGCAGGCAGCTCCCCAGAACAGGGACTTTCAGAGAGGAAAGTTCTACCCTGGCACCCTTCCAACCCCCCCCCCGCCAAATCCCGGTCCAGTAAAAATGAAGAAAAGGGGTGTGGGCAGGCACATGGGCACGTTTTCTCCCTCTATATGAGTGTGCACATGCACACCCATTTGTGTGTGCTTCGGCTCTAGGTTTATGTGTGTGTGTACATGGGGTGTGTGTACATATGTGTATATGTAGCCGCATGGGACCCTGGGATGCTGGGCTATAAAGAGATCTGGTTCGTTCATTTTTCAGTTGTGTCTGACTCTAACCCTGTTTGAGGTTTTCTTGGCGAAGGTCCTGCAGTAGTGGTTTGCCATTTCCTTCTCTGGTTCGTTTTACAGATGAGGAAACTGAGGCAAACAGATTTAAGTGACTTGCCCAGGGTCACACAGCTAGGAAGTGTCTGCGGTCAACTCTGAGCTCAGGTCTTCCTGGCTCCAGGCCCAGCTCTGTCCACTGGTCCCCCAGCTGCCAAAGGCACCTCCAAGGTCATCATAACCAACTGATTCCTTTTACCAATAAAGAAACTGGAGCCTAGAGGGGCAGGAGGTGGATGGCCCCATTTAGTTCTGTCACACAGCCAGCACTGGGCAGAGTCTGCACCCGACCTATGTCATCTGGTCGCAAGCACGCTTCCTCTCCCCCGGAGTGTGGTCTGCCCAGTTGCTGGGCACACTCATTACAATAAATGCCTTTTTTTCTAAAGGCCTCAAAACCTAAGTTTGACAGCCGATATCAAAATTCAATATACATGCCTGTGCTGATGTGCATGCATGTATGCACGTGTGCATGTTTGCACACACACAAATGGATGGGACAGCCAAGCCAAGGACCCTGCTGGACCTGTGCAGACTTGGTTTTGAAATGTCACATTTCCTGTGTCTCACTATCTTTCTGCCTGGTTTGCTGACTGGCTCCCGGTTCATCCTTCGTCAGGGCTGGGCCACAGTTGGGATTGCTGTGAGAGTGCCTCACCCGCCTCGGTGCTGGACGATGTCTGCAGGTCCTGCCAGCTCCAGATCTCTGCTCCTGGGCTCCTCATCATGTCTGTTAGAGCGTTATGTTCCTGGAGGGCAGGGGCTTCTTCTCTGCCTTGTCTGTTCCTAGTGTTTGGTACATAGCAAGCAGCGAATAAACATTTCTGGAATTTGGATTCATTCTCAATAAGATAAAATATAACTTGCCTGAAATTGTATTTTCTATTTTAAGTACATTTATAGAGTTTTAAAACACATTTGCCAAGACCTGGTGTTCATTTTTCCTACTGAGTTTATTTGCTTTTAATGAGTCAAAGTTTTACAATCTTAACAGATCACAATTCTAGCTCCATAATGCTTTACTCGGGCAACTGAATACTTCTTGTTCCTTCAATGGTTTTATTTTTTTTTCCTTTTTCTATTTTTAAAGGAAATGGAGGATCAACACTCTGTGCCCTTCAGTGCTTGGAAGAAATATATGGTGAAAAATGGAACTGTTTTACCATCCTCTTGATTCACTCTGGTAAAGTTGTCCTTCACCATTTTATAAGTCTCTTTTGAGGAGTTCACCTTCGACACTGTAGGAGCTTTGTCCTTCCCCTTGGCAAAACTCAGCATTTTTGTGTGTCTTTGAAGTTGGTCCTCCTTGAAAACAAACATTTCATACGTGTCTTGCTTAGATAGTTCCTAATGTTGGAGGAGGCATCATGTGATTTTTGTCTGTTAGAATATCATTTAGATTGTACATCACGCACTTGTCCATCAGCTTTCATCAGAGATGGCTTTGATCCTGCGACTGAAAATTACTTTCTTAAGATTGAGCTTATCAAAACATCCCCATCTGTTGGGAATGGCCTCGAGGGGACTTCTGCTTTGGGTGGGAAGTTGGTGGAAATGCCCTCTGGCATTCTGGAATTCTGTAGCCAGGGTTAGCTACACCGGGCCAGGCTCTGAGGTCAAGACCTCCCTACCAAAGAGATTGGATTTGGTTCTTATTGCTGTTCTTGGTCTTTTATATTCAGTCTCAGTAAGTGCAACAAGCAGCTGCCCTGATCAGGCTGCCTCCAGAGGCGCTGGGACCTCACTGGCTGCCCCTTCACTCATTCTCTGGCTCATGGGCTGAGGTGTGCACTTGGACTCCTCTGTGCTACCCAGTGGTGCTTCCAGGTTCTCTCCCTACCCCATCACTCAGTCATTGTTTTTCCTTTAAGGTTCTTTCTGTTCCAATTTACCCCCCAGCCACAACCCTAGCAGCTGTCATCTTGAGGCCCCCAGGTCACTCCCCTTTCTTCCTCAACAGGTTCAGTCCCTGGCTCACCATTTCGCTCCCCTCCTCAGCTCCTTCTTCATATGAGGGAATGTCAGCATACATTTTAGCTCACTCTCAAAACATGCTAACCACTCAGTTCCTCAGTCTCCTCATTTCTCCTGAGTACCTCCTTCACCCGCCCCCCCACCTACGCACAAGGATGGCCATGTTCTTGATTGTGCCACCCCCCACCAAATGGACCCCTCTGTGTTCCAGGTCCTCTCATCGGACTGTAATCAGGTGGCCTACTGTCTCTTTTCTGCTTTGCCTTTGCCGAGTCCTGCTCTTAGCATTCTGTTTTCAGTCTTCTTCACATTATCATGTATGCTTGAAAGGTACAAAAGTGAATCATTTTTAACACACTATAATTTTTACCTTATCTTGACTCAGAGTGTCTTGCCTCTACTTCTGCTCCAAATTTACCTGAATGAGTAAGAAAGATTTAATTACATTTATGATTTGTAATATAATTTATGAAACTCTTACTCTTTTAAATTTTGTAGCTGATTGACGACTTTAAAGTGCATTCAAAGGCTTCTACTTCTTAAAATGTAGGTACAGCAAGATTTTACCAGTTTCTAGTCCATCATCTTGTTTTAGGCAGAACTACATTCATATTATTCATTCAGCAAATATTTATAGAACCCTTGTTAGCTGGGATGCCGGGCGTGTGTGCTGTGTTAGACATTCATGTCCAAAAAAAGCCCAGGCCTGTTGTGAGTTTGACCACATCATTTCAAATAAATGACAGAGAGTGACTGACTTTCAAGGTCCCTGTTTTGACTTAGGCTTTCATAGAAGAAAGCTACATTGCACATGGTCACTATGCTCAGCACCATTAAAACCAGTGACCAGTCAGGTCCCTCATTCATTTACTTTCCCTCAGTGTGTCTTTAACTTCTTCTTGTCAGGAATGCCTTTTTCAGCGACCTCTTTGATTTTTCCAGGTGGCTACAGTCAACGCCTACCCAATGCAAGTGCCCTGGGAAAAATTTTCACAGCTCTGCCTCTTGGTTACCCGGTTTATCAGATGCTGGAGTTAAAGCTGGCCATGTACATTGATTTCCCCTCCCACATGAGTCCTGGAATTCTGGTCACCTGTGCAGATGACATAGAACTTTATAGTGTTAGAGAAACCGAGATCCTGAGGTTTGATAAGCCAGGCTTTACTGCTTTGGCTCATCCTTCTGACTTGGTGATAGGAACGACTCATGGGGTGTTTGTGTTGGAACCTTCAAGTGACTCAGAATGTGGAGACTTGGAGTACAGGACTTGCCACCGTTTCTTGCACAAGCCCAGCTTAGAAGAGATGTATCAGTCTGGTGCTGTAGGCATAAAGGGAACCTCTTCTCCAAAGAACTTGGCTGTCGGGGACCTGAGGACTCCTAACTCGCACTCAGACTTTGTCTACACAGATAGCCTATTCTACATGGACCATAATTCAGCACGAAAGTTATTAGCCTTTTATCAGCAGCTCGGGACGCTGACCTGTGAAATTGATGCCTATGGAGACTTCCTGCAGGCCCTGGGCCCAGGAGCAACGGCGGAGTATACAAAAAACACAGCCAACGTTACCAGAGAAGAGTCAGAATTGGTTGAGGTGAGAGAGAAGATCTTTCATCTTCTCCAAGGGACACCGTTCAACATTGTTGTTCTTAACAATTCCAAATTCTACCACATTGGCACAGCTCAGGAGTATTTATGCCATTTCACCTCGGATAGCACGCTGAAATCTGAGCTTGGCTTACTGTCCAAAGCTGTTAGCATCTTTGTAGGGGGCTCCGAATGCTCCCATGGTGCCCCCTGTGTCATTCAAAGCATAATCGATTCAGGGGCTTCTGTGGGCCTGGGCTCAGTGGTGGAGTACTCCTGGTTGGGACCGGATGTCACAGTTGGAACCAACAGCATCATTAGTGGTTGTCACATCCTCACCAAGGCTGCCTTCCCCCCCAGTTCTTTCCTGTGTGCTCTAAGCCTACAGGTGAATGGTCACGTAATGTATGCCACAATGGCATATGGCGTGAAAGACGATTTGAAGCACAGTGTGAAGGCTCTCTCAGACCTCCATTCCCTCCAGTTTTCTGGACGGGGATTCCTGGAGTGCTTAGATCTTTGGGGCCTGAAGGCTTCGGAAGGCCTGTTCTCCGGCAGCCAAAGCAGCCTCAGCCTGTGGACGGCTCGGATCTTCCCTGTGTGCCCAAGCTTGACCGAGTCAGTGCTGGCCTCCCTCAGGCTTCTGGGCGCAGTGAGGAGTGCGTCGCCGTGGTGCCTGGACCGCCACAAGCGCCTGTCCATTGAAGAAATGCTCTTCTCCAAAGATGTGGAGGACATGCTGAGATGGAGGGCATACATTGGTCAGGAAATCCAGCTGCAGGGGTGCCAGGCAGGTGTGTCAGAGTAGGTTTGGGGGTGTTCTGCTGAAACAGCCTGGCTTTCAAGGTTGCAGAGCCCAGGAATTATGGCTCTTTTTTCTTTATTTCACTGAAGTAGAAATGATGAAATTGCATTAGCAGTGTTATTGTAGCATAACATTAATAATGCAAAAATACAAATAAACCATTCTTTTGATGAAGGAATTAATGAAATATTTCAAACCTCCAGGTACAAAAAAGAGACAGATTTTCTGAGAACATTCATTACTCTTTGGGGAGGTTTTTGAATAAGAATTAACAACTGTGGACATAATTAACTTCTACATTCAAGGAAACAATATTAAAAAAAAAAAAACCTAGTAGTCTTTTCAGCAGTGTGGTCTGGCAGATCATAAAAGAGCGTTTTATTTGGTATTTTTGTCTTAAGAAGGATTTAGGTAATATTATTTTCACCAAATAATATCGTAAGTAGTTTTTAATGGAATTTTCCTCAAGGTTTAAATGAGGTCTGGAAGAAATAAGTCAGCTTTAGCGGCTCTTCTGCTGCTTTTAACGGATGTACTTCTGGTTCCAATAAAAGCTCAAAATACTTCTTTTCAAAATACGCCCACCCTAAAATGTAATTCCATTTAGATGAACTAATCAAAATATCTCTTTAGGCCTATTAGATTCTCAAGAACCCTCCTAATAACCCTTTATCCTTAGAAACAAAGCTGTAGCTAGCAAATTCAAATTAAATTAATGCTCAACAATCTGAAATTGTTTTAAAGTAAGAAGTAACTCAGAGTCTTAGTATTTCAGCATTTAAGGGAAAAAAATATACTGTGTAATAGTATATATTTTTTTCTTTCCATTTCTCAATTAAATGTCAGTTTTGCCTAAATGGAAAGGGGCAACATTTATGTGCTCACATGTGTTTTGAACATGTGCTATTGTTCGGTCTTAGGGAATTCTCCTTTCTATGCATTCCATGAAAGGTGATACAAGGGCTTATGGGTAATTGGAAGGCCCTGATAATCAGCTAACACGAATCTATCCATTTGTCTCACATTTTGTTATTAATCCATTTAACACAAATGTAAAGCTACCATGTAGTTAATTGACTGGTCCACACTGGTGAGGCTGCTAATTAGTGATAAAATTGAAAGCAGCTAGCAGGAAATTTAAAAAATATATATCTGAATGAAACACAGAAGAAAAATAAATTTGGGGTTTGAACCTAGGGTACTTGGGTGTTCCTATTGAAATATGTAAAGCTTTTGTATCAAATTGTAGGCAAATTTGTTGTGATTTTTAATTACTATGAATAAACCAAAGTAATAAACTAATATATGCACTTATGTCTGCATCATTGCCCCAACCGTTTGCTCATACACTGTTATAAAAATGGCATGTGGGACATGGCTTCTCCTCTGCAGAGAGGCAGGACTCAGAACTTTGGCCCTTGACTTGGCTTCTGCCTCCCAGAAAATATGGCAGTAATTCTGCCCCTTTCCTTCTGGTGAGCCAGGAGAGCTCAGCCTCCTTCCATCCTGTCAAGCTGTGCTTCTGTCCATGACCTGTCCATGAGCTGAATAACAGACCAGAATGGGCTTCTAGCTGTTGTCTGATGTTGTTCTGCCCTCTGACCCATGCACATCCATGAAGGCCTCCCCTGCTTGGAATGCACTCCACCATCTTCTCTGCCCATCAAAATGTTCCTCATCTTCTGAGGTCCAGCTGCCAGCTCTCCCAGACTCCTGGGCTACAAAGGCTCTCTGCACCTTAGAGTTTTCTAAGACATCGGTTGTTTTCTTCTTCACTCCTGTCATATCCTACAGATCATATTTGACATGTGTGTGACATCCCTTTCAATCTGTAATTGACACAAAGTTGGAAGGGAAAGATCACACCCCAATGAACAGATTCAAGATTGAATCTAGGATATTGGGCCAAATATAGTCTGGGGTATTGGGCCAAGTCACATAAAAAATGTAATGGTGATAAATAGAAGGTCTTACACTTTCAGAAGTTCAACAATCACAGAATTTTGAAATTTTAAAGGACCTCAATGTCCATCTAGTCCAACTCATATAATCCCCTTTACAACCTATGGACTGTTGGCCATCCTGCCATTGATTGAAGATGTTCAGGGAGGTAGAGCCCCCTGCTTCCTTAGGCAATCCCTTCCATGCTGGAATAGTTCTAATAGTTAGGAATGTCTTCCTCACAGTGAGCTTAAGTCTGCTGTTCTGTGATTTTTCCCACTGCTCATAATTCTGGGCTCAGACAAAAAAGACCCAAGTCTAATACTTCCTGCACATGAGAGCTTTCAAGCATATGAAGACAGCTATGATGGTCCCTTCCCTTGCCCACCCCCCACCCCCCATCTTTCTCTTCTCTAGGCCAAGTAAGCATCCTGAGTGCCTTCAAGTCATTCTCGCGTGGCGTGGACTTGAGGCCCTTCATCGCTCTGCTTTCCCTCCTCTGGATGTGCTCCAGCTTGTCCTTGCTAAAATGTCGGCCTGGAGTATTTGAACACTGCTCCAGATGTGCTCTGACCAGCACAGAGTGGTGATAATGACCATCATAGCAGCTGGCAGCTGAAAGTTGTCCACCTGCTGTCTCTACATCACCACACAACTTTGTGAGGTGGATGCTGTTATCTTCGTTTTGTGGACGAAGACCTTGAAGGATTTGCATAGCATCACACTAGCCGTGTTAGAAGTAACCCCTGAACTCGGGTGTTCTTGACTCTGAGGCTGACTCCCTCATCCTCCACACCTTCTTGCCTCAATACTCTTCTTAAAAAAATGACTTAATACATTATTATCTAACTAAACCTATTGGAATTGGTGAAGGCCGAGTTGCTAAGCTGGTTATGGCCCCTACTGTGCATTCTGTGGCTGCCTATTGTGGGAAGGGCCCCTTGGGTCACCTTGTCCTTATCCCATGGGCCTGCCTTGGATCAGGTAGCAAAGTAAAGGGTGAGCACATTTCCCATTCTGGGCTCTCCCAAAGTGTCCTCTAACCATTTCCTAGAAGACCTGAAAGTACAGTGTCATTGATCTCCAACCAGAAGGAAGCTTAGAGGCATGGAGGCCAGCCTCCACATTATGCAGATGAGAGAGCTGAGACGGGAGGAAAAGTAGAGGCAAGATGTAAGCATGGCTTTCAGCCTGTGCCGAAGAGGAAGAAGAATAGTAACCAGCATTCCTAGGACATCCACTGTGGGCCTGCAGCCGTTATTTCACGGCAACCCTGGGCAACAGGTCCTGTTTTAAAGTTGAGTAAACTGAGGCAAGCAGAGGTAAAGGACTTGCTCACGGTCATGCAGCTAGTAGTGCCTGGGACTGGATCTGAACTCCGGGCCTGTATATCCCCTGCACCACCTGACTGCTCCATGTGATACTGCCTCTTAAAAAAGCTGTGTGTGAAGAGTGACAGCCTTTCTAATCTGTAATGGATAGGGCCTGGAATAAGCACAGGCCCTTGTCTGAGGAGCTCCTGCTCCGAGCTGGACAAAACCTTCAAAGCCAAAGGCCACTGTGTTTTACCAGGAAGCCAATTTGGGACCTGTCCAGAGTCACAAAGTCAAAGCAGCACGAAGCCAGACTGAGCTCCCACTCTCCCTCCGTCACTGAATCTTCGTGCTTCTTCGCCGTGTTGTGCAACAGCCCAAATCTGTAAACATCACCCACCACTGAGCCTCCACCACCTGGAGCTGGGCAGCTCCTTCAGGCTGGATGCCAAGAACTTCTCCCTAGCTATTATCATTTGCACGAAACAGCCCAAAGGTCTCCCTGATACATTATTTTTTTTTCCTTTGTTCAGCTGCATAAAAATTCATGTATTCATGCCCATCAAGAATGGAGTGGTTGATGTCGGAGCTGAAGGAGCCCTTTCAGATCCTTGGAGCCAAGTCCTCATTGATAGGAGGGCAGCGATAGAGGCGACCATTATCTGCTTCGCTGTAGTTCATTTTCTGTCCCTCTAAGGGGTGTGGGATTTACTTCTTTCTGTTGAAGTTGAGAGGGCATGAATTCTATCATTTGCACCTGTTGAAATTGTTACAGGGGTATTCCTGATGCTGGGATCTACAAAAGGTTTGTGTTACCTGTTTTAAAACGTTACTTCCCCACATCAACAATGTGCTGGTCTCCACATCACCAACTAGGGTTTTTCATGCTCTGATTTTTTTGGGGGACAACATTCACTCTAATTACAGGCAGCATGATTCCTCTAAAATAGGGAATTGGACAAGAAGACCAGGCTGTGTGTCAGGAGAACTGAGCTCTAGCCACTGCCTTAGCAGAGAGAGGCCAGGAGACCTTAGTAAAGGGACTCCTTAAGCTTATTTGCTACATCATTAAATGGTTGAACAGACCTGATGGTGTTCTCACAGGACCATGCCCATGCTTTTTCATCCTCTATGCACATGTCCACCATCATCACACCCCAGAAAAGTTTGCTTTCAGGGAGGTTAGCTGTGGGGAGGTTCCATCCACGGGCATACTCACACCTCATCTGACTGGAGGCATTCCCAATATATCTATTTGGAGCAGGCTCAGAGCCCAGCACTCCCTACTAGTGGCACTACTTGGATCCCACTTTACCATGATCGTGCCCCTCCCTTGGGAGCTTTCCTGACCTCCCTTCTCAGCTCCTTTTTGTGTCTTGTCACCTCCTCACCCCATTAAATTATAAGCAGCCTAAGGACAGGGACTGTTTTTCTTATATTTATCCTTTGCACAGAACCTGGCACATAGAAGTCACTTAACAAATGTCTAGTGAAGTGAAAGGAAAAGGAATTTTTGAGAAAAGCTAATCTTCATCCTGATAGAAGAGAGAGAAGCTATGTATAGTCTGATTTGGGGAGAACAGGTTTCAAATGATTCAGAGAATGGATAAGAAGGTTGTTGGGAGCTAACATTCAGCAGGGGAGATCTATCAGGACACAGAGTAACTTTTCCCCAAGATTCCTGTTCTGTTCACCACAGTTTGTCATCATTGCAAAGAATTGTCCAGGGTAGATTTCCCTTTTATTGATTCGTTCACCTCTCCAAATATGAACTTATTATCAAGGCAGAGTGGGGAATCATTAGCTGCTCTTCTGTCAGCAGAGACAACTCCAGCACATGGCCAGACAAGTGACTCCCCCACAACTGAGATTCCCATCTTGGAGCCACACTTCGGAGAATCGATTTCCTATACTTGTCATCCATTTCTCTTTCTGCCCTGATGTTATAGAGCATACCAGGAGCACAGAGTGGCTTTGTTTTTTCTCTCTGCACCCAAGTCCTCTGTCCACCATGTCTCCCTTCCCTGGTTCTTGGATGTCATCGCTGCACCTTTTTACTATATTCTCTTGAATGAGATAACCTACTTGGGAACCACATGCCAGTCGTGGGTTTCATCCAGTCTCTGTGATGACATGTAAAGCTAAATGTGCCCCATTGGTTAGGGCTTCTGCTTCCTCACACACAAGTCTTCCTATCTTTAGTGACCAGAAAACACTGTCTTATACATATAATGTGCGTAACAGTCCCAGAGAGGGGGCCTCCGACAGCACTCAGGAGGATCTCAGTGCCTCTCTCTGGCAGAGGGCCTTCTACCCTTATGACACCTCTGAGTTGTCCTCTTGGTGACTTCCATCCATTGCTCCCCGGTCAGTCTCCTCTGGCTGGGAGGATGAGTCAGTGAAATGCCCCTCCCAAATGGTGTCTCAGTGCTAAAAACCCCAAGCCCTTCAGCTGATCTTCACATGGCGTGACCGTCCCCTTCGTCATCCTGTTCTCCCCTCTAGATGGTGTTCAGACTTACTCATTTTAATTTAGATTAAGCCCAGACTTCTGTTCTGTCCAGAGCTTTTTGGATGCCAGCTAGTATCTGTATCACTTCAAATGCAATTGTGATGAGAACACCTACTGTCCCTTTATCGGTGTCATAGATTAAAACGTTAAAGGAAGGAAATGAGCATTTGTTAAAGCACCCACTGGGTGCTAGACCCTGTGCCATGCACTTTGGCAATAATATCTCATTTGATCTTCATGACAGCTCTGGGAGAAGTTGAAACAGAAGGTATGGACTTGCCTAGGTTCAGCCAGCTAGGAAGCATTGGAGGCTGGATTTGAACCCAGGTCTTTCTTCAGGAGGAATCCAGGCCCACCACTATCCACCATACCACCTACATGCATGTTACTAGCAATTCCTGAGGCCTTCTACTATAGACCTCTTGCCAAACTGACATGGAACCACTAATGACTAACCTCTGAGTCCAACCTTTCAGCCAGGTCTGTACCCCTTAAGTCTGTTATTGTTTAGCCCAGATCCCCCCCCCAAAAAAAAGAGCAGGCAATAATATGCTAAGTGCTTTGCTAACACCTGGGCAGGATCTACCTAGGCAAACCCTACAGCATTCCCTGATCTATCCTGTCAAAGAAGGCCGTGCTTCTTTTGATCACTG
Source organism: Petaurus breviceps papuanus (assembly GCF_028583685.1). Lineage (NCBI taxonomy): Eukaryota > Metazoa > Chordata > Mammalia > Diprotodontia > Petauridae > Petaurus > Petaurus breviceps. Next base: position 14,476 of record NW_027187137.1, on the reverse strand, counting down.
CTCCATTTTTATGATATTCAGTGACCATCCTTTTAATAACATTTTAGAGATTTTCCATAAACTGAAGAACTGAAGTCAAGCTCACTTCTGTGCTGCTGTTCAAACATTCTCTGCCTCTGTCCCTCTCTGTCTCTCTCTATCTCCCTCTTTCCCCACCCCTTTCTGTGAGAAGGTTTTGCCCTTTTCCACTCCTGTGCTAAATCTTCTCATGTCCATGTTTTATCAGTAATCCCTGAGAGTGGTTTAGTCGCACATCTGCCAATTCTTTCTTTTTTTTGTGGGGGGTTAACAATCTTGCTTTAATCAATCAAACATATCATTTACCTAGTTCAGGAGAAAACGTTAGCACCCCGAACTTAAGAGTATACAGAGGTTACAAGCAGAAATTACAAGAAGATACAGAAACAAACAGATCAGCAGACAGGCTTCCAAGTGTCTGACCATTACATCCATACCTAGTCAGTTACCAGAGAGGGAAGCATCAACATCTGGGTTTTTCAAAGCCAGGGGGGCTCTCGACGTCAGCCCAGAGTCTCGTCTGGTCAAATCACACAACACTTCTCCAAGTGAGCCCCTGCCAATTCTTTCAATGTCCCAGTGTCTTGTAGTTCATCTGGGTCAGACAACTGAGACCCATGCAGGCCTATTGGGTATCCTTTTACTCTCTTCTTATGCCAGATACCACCTCCTGTAAAGCCATTTTTATTCACTTCCTTCCAGACCAAGACTCTTTCTTCTTGTAAAAGAGAGAAGTGGCAGAATAAGTCACCAGCTTCTGATTTCTCTCCATCAAAGTTCGCCTGCCCTAAGATGTCGTCCAGTGAGGCCCTCTCACCTCAGGGTAGTGAAGCTGATAGATGTCTGGTGCTCCTTTCATGGATGTTAAGGACTTAGTTTCCTGTCTCAGTAAGTAAATGAACGCAAAGCAGGTGGTTGGTGATGGGCATTTGCCCCTGGCCATCACTAAAGCTCTGGAGACTGTCTTGTCTGTGTTCCTGATCTTGGGGAAATCACCAGCCTCCTTCCAGGCTCTTAACATCTCACTGTAGTCCAGTGTTGGGGCTTCCTGCCTTCATGTGCATGAAATAACTTTTCATTGGTTTATTTCTTTTTGTCACTAGTATCTGAATCCACTTTGGTTGGTGAAGCCTGTTTTTACCTTGTAGATTAGGCAGAAGTATCAAGTTCACTTTCATCTACTCCTTTGGGGTAGAACAGTCTGGCATTGCCTACAGAATTAATGCATTTACTTCTTGAGGTGGAAAACGGAAAAAAAAAAAAAAACCACAACAACCCCTTCAACAAAGCAACTCTTCTGAAACCAAATAAGCATACATTTCATTTGCAAGGTGAGGGATGTTGTACCGCTCCATGAGGTTTTACATGATTGGCTTCTTTTCTATTATTTTTAGCCCTGGGCTTCCAGAAAGTAAATTACATTCAGTAAATAGACTTCTCTTTACAGAAGTTTCAAACACTTTGCAGTAAGCCCACCATGGCACAACTTCTCCTCCAGTGAGGCCTCATTCTAGGAAGAAATGTGTCTTCCCCTCACATCTTTAGCAAGGCAGGAGCCCAGGCACAAAGATGCTGATTTCTTCACGTTGATTCCACTCTCAATCTGGCATCCTCCCCATGCAGCTCTGAGATGTTTGGGTAAACTGAGAACTTCATTTTCAGTGTCACAGCATGGTTGCCTCTGTGAGAGCTTCTCTGTGGTACCATGAGGGGCCTCATCAAATCCACAAGGGTAAGGCCTTTTCTTGGACTCCCATAGAATCTCAGGGCTACAGATATTTAGAGCAGGAAGAAATCTAAGCTGGTATCCATCCCAGCCCTCTTGTCTTACAGTTGAAGAAACTGAGGCTTGTGAAGATTAAATGATTGTTCAGGGTCAAACAGGGAGTCATCATCAGAGGCTGAATTTGAAATTGGGTTAATATGTCCCCTTACAGGCACATGCATGTGGGAACTATATACCTAACACAGGTGGAATTTTGTCTGGCTTGGATGGGGTACCAAGAGTACTCTAGCCCTGAAGACTTCCTCCTTGCCCACTGATAACACATTCCAGATGGCTGATTGAGTCATGGATATTTTCAATGTGAGCAAAGCCTTTGATTTGTCTTTTAAAAGTGAGTGGGGGAGAACTGGCAAAGTATGGTTGAGTATCAAGAGAGATCAAAGTAAAGAGCGAGTGACCTTAAATGCCTGGGGAGAGGGAGATGCCTGCTCATTGTGGTCCTCCGATGGAATTTCCTTTGGATGGCAGCCAGAAAAGGTGTGGAGAGAACCCCTCAACCCAAGACAACGAGGATGGCAAATATAAGAGGCATTCCATTCCAACTGCTGAGCCAAGACTCATGAAGACACAAGGAGACGTCTTACTGTTTGGAGATGGCAGCAGCTGGAGAGCAGACAGGCATGGCTAGCTGGAAGCTCCAGATTCTTGGCCAGAGGAGAGGGATGTTACCCGGACAAGGCCACATGGCTGGACTTGGCCTCCTGGAGAAAGGAGGGGAAATTCTTGGATAGCGACAAACTCCAGGACCTAGGAGGAGCAAAAGTCCAGGAGCTAAAGGGAAAAGTCCCCGGGATGGAGGGAAAACAAACACATTTTATTATTTCAGTTGGAGATGACTTGGTTCCCTGGCAACCCCTGCCCCTTCCCCTGTCTGCAAAGTGCCCCCGAAGACTCCATAATATGTTGCTTCCTTTAGAGAAATGAAGCTCATCTGAACGAAGGGGGAGTGGCCTTGATGGCTTATGAGCCTGAGCCCAAGTTCTGTATGTTGGGCATTTTCTATGGGGTTAAATCAAAGCTGGCTTATTATATGTTTTTAGCCTGGGCACTCACAGGAAGAGCAGGGGAAATGATGTTATCTTGAGAGATATCTTAGTGACCAAGACAGGATTCAATTTTTGAGGTTCCCCAAACCTCAAAAATGGAAATGGTAATCTGAATCTTCCCTGACCCTTGGCCCTTTGATAAGCTTAAGTGACTCTAAGAAACTTCCCTGATTTGAAAATATACTCTGCCCCCTAATAGGCTGAATATGCTCACCTGGAGCCTGTGGAGGGAGGAATGCCCACGCCTTGTTGCTTTGTGATTGGGCAGTGGGTCACACGGGTTGTGATGGTCTCTGACCCCAGGAGAAGGCTATATATACCCTGATATGTGGTTTTGCTTTGGGGCTCACTTTGGAAAGAGTTGTGTGATTTGGCCACGTGAGACTCTGGGCAGCCGTTGAGCCCCTGGCTTTGAAAACCCAGATGTTGGTGCTTCCCTCTGGTAACTGACTAGGTATGGATGCAATGGTCAGACAGCTGGAAGCCTGTCTGCGGAATTGTGCTATGTTCTGTTGTAACTTCTGTTTGTATTCTCAGAAATTAGGGGTTCTGACTTTTTCCCCTGAACTAGGTAAATGATATATGTTTGATTAATGAAAGCAAGATTGTTAACCCATTTTTAGTTGCTTTCCTTTAGAAAAGCAGATCTAAGAACCTGTGCTAGCAGCCACCCTGGATATGCTAGTGTGCTTGCTGCTACTGACACAAGCCAAAAGAGAGCGGTGTGTGAAGGCTCAGGAGGGAAGCCTGTCTGTGTGTGTTCACAGCAGGGAATACTGGGCTCCGTCCAGGTCATGCACTTAATAGAAGAAACTGTTTTAGGCGAAGGCCTTGTCTGGAGAGAGCTTCTCAGGCCCCACATGTGAGTGTCCTAGAGACTGCCGGGTTTTTGCTTTATCTGGCCCAGACTCTAATTTCTCTTCATCTTGCTGATCTTCCCTCAATCAGCACCCAAACACATCAGGAACCTGCCTGAGTATGTGCCCTCTTTGGATAAATAAGTGGTGTGAGATCCAGACCTAACCTCAGTACACGGAGGCAGAAATGGGAATTTCCACAAAAATGTTGGTTCTTTAGTAGGAGCAGCTGGGGTGCAGGGTATAGAGCACTTAGGCTTGGAGTCAGGAAGAACCAAATTCAAATCCTGACTGTGTGACCCTAGACAAGTCACTCCACCCCAGGTTGCCCCAATTTTCTCATCTGTGAAGTGAGCATGATATCAGCACCTCCCTTCCAGGATTATAGAAGCATGTAGCAGAGTACCTGGTACATAGACATCACCGTAAATGATTCTTCCCTTCTCCCTTTCATTAATCGATTGAGCTATTCAGTAGCCCCCAAATAAAGCATCTGCTAGGCGTGAGGCATCGAATTAGGTCCTGGGAATATAGGGATGAAAACCAGAAGCAGCATCGAGCCTGACCTCAGGGATCTCACAGGGCCCATGGGCCATTTGCAGAAACAGACCCACTACGTGATAGGATTTGTCCCGGAGGTTTGCAGACTAAGTGCTGTCTAAAGCATCATCAGAGAGAAAGTTCACTTCTCTTAACTGAGGGGTCGGGGGATGCTTGTCACAGAGCTGGGATCTGATGTGGGCCTTCATCAAGCCATGGACATGAGTGGGAATCAATGGCAGACCCTGGAGACAGCATGGCCAAAGGCCCAGAGGCCAGGTTAGGGTGACTGTGGGAGCTGGAGAGGGGTCCAGGTTGGCCAGAATGAGGAGCATGTGGAATGGCGAGTAAGGGAGGTTCAGGCTGCACTGTGGGTGGCCATCACACTCAGAGTAAGACATTTGTATTGTAGCTTGTACTCGCTGGGGAGCCCCTGGATGCCTTCTTTTGCTGCTCTTTATTTTTTTCATGGGGAGTGGTAGAGTGATATGATTGGGCCCATGGGTGAGGAAGGGCTGCTTTGGCAGATTGGAGAGGGAAGAGGTTGAAGGCCAGGAGACTGGTCAGTAGGCAGAAGGTGACCTGGTAGCCCTTGCCCTGTGAGATAGAACAACTCGTTGCTAGGCAAACCAGTAAAAGGAGGCTGGTACCATCAACCCCTAATTGTTACAGATATCAGCACACAAATTAAGCATTTTAATATGGAATAAGCCACTGAGCAAGGCCTGGGAGATTCAGGGACAGAGAAGAATAAGGCCCTGACACAGACAAGCTTCTAGCAAGGGCAGAAGAGACATTGCAATGAAGACATCTGTAAGCACCAAAGAGGGCGGCATACTCTGAGCAGGACAGCCAGCGTCAGGACAAGGGTAAGCTCATAGCGCCAAAGCTGGAGAGCCAGAGAGGGGCCATCGTGGGGTTTGCCTAGTCCAACCCCTTCACTTTATAGCAGAGGGGATTGAGGCACAGGGAAGGACAGGAACATGCCCCATATCATACAAGCAAGGCCATAGCTGGGATTTCAACCCAAGTCCTCTGACTCCACCATATTGGCCCCTTTCAGATCAAAGTCAGATTCAGAGGAAGAAGATGCTGCCATTATAGGTGATCAAGGGAGACTGGAAGGCTGTCTGTCAAGAATGCCACAGAAAGGATTCCTGTAGCAGGAAGGAAGACTGAAGGCCCATGGTAACTAAAATGCTGTGATTCTAACAGAAATGAACAAAATGCATTTTTAGTTCACACGAGTCAGTCAGCAAGCATGTATTAAGGACTTGCTATGTGTAAGGCAGGGCATCTACATGGGGTCATGCCGGTCCTGGAGTCAGGAAGACTCATCTCCCAGAGTTCAAATCTGACCTCAGACACTAACCAGCTGGGTGACCCTGGGCAAGTCACTTCCCCCTGTTGGTCTTAGTTCCTCATGTGTAAAATGAGCTGAAGAAGAAAAAGCAAATGCCCCAGTGTCTTGGGGTCACAGAGAGTCAGACATGAGCAAAGAAACGACTTAAAAACAACAACATGTGTGAGAGATACCCTGCCCTCAGGAGCCTGAATCTGACTGGGGAGACACCATGCTGACTGCTCTGACCACTCCAGGCATATGCAGTATCAATGGCAGTTACCCTTGGGGAAGGCGCTGGCGGTGCGGAGAGCCTGCCAAGCCTTCTTGTTCAAAGTGAGACTTTAGCTCGGGCGTAAGGGAAACCAGGAAGGCATCTCATTGGCATGAGAAGCAGTGTGGAAAGTCACACATCAGAAAGGTGCTCTGGTACGGAGAAGGCATCAAGGGAATGTGCTCGCCCTCCGAGATGAAGGAAAGATGTGTCACTTACTGGTTTGTAAGTGGCAAAACCTTTTGGCAGTCATCACAGATTTACATAATGTTTCCAAGTGTTGAATTTTCTTCTGACTACTTGAGTTAGTTAAACTCTTCATAAAATAACATGGAGCCTTAAAGGTTTCCAATTGACAGCATGTACAAATGACTTTTTGTGCATTGTTTATTCTAACAAGTAAGTTAAACGTATTACCTTCCTCGTTTTCTGGGTTCACACTGAAATTTCTTTTCTTCTATACTACATAGAGATTGTTTTCCCTCCTTCCCTGTAAGAAGAGATTCTTTTCTCCTTTAGCCTTGTACATTGGGAATTCTAACCATTTTAGTCTGGGCCTTATCACAATACATTACCTTGACTACCCCTGTTCCTCCAGTGCTATCCCCACAATTCCACCGAAGCCATGGACAGAGCCGCTTTCCAGATTCTCCAACAGAATCAGTTCAGTAAATTCAAGGAGTTTTGGATAATTGGCAAGAGCACGCCTCGGCACATATCCATACATACACACAGACATAAACTACTTGAAAATAGAAGCATAAATTGATTTACTGAACACTCAGGATGAAAACATACATTGATTTCTTGGGGAGAAATTTTAGCTGCAAAGCAAAATTACCAATCTACCAAATGACTTTTTTTTTTTTGCATAGTCATTTTTGCTTCCATTCCAAATCTCTCCCTATTACAATGCACACAAAACCAAAAATGGAAGGAAATTCAGGAGTCTAAGTGTATCAGGAAGGAATTTCTTAGGAGACTAGAAACCCAGAATCCCCTGCCTCCTCTAAAGATGCAGTGGCCCAGGAAAAATGGGATTTCAGAGAAAGGTTGGAGGTAGCTATATGGAAGCAAGTTCACAACAGGGCTCTTTCAGCAAAGAGAGAGCTTATCCCCCTAAGCCAAAAGTACATTTAACCTCAAGGACCTTGACTGTAATGCAGGAAAGATCACCCCATTACAAGTCTGTGAATAACATGGGGGTCCCACCCTAACATGTACCTTTCCCTTCATTCCTGATCTTTCCCTAGTTACCTTGTTCCTTGTGCTGAACTCCAGCCTGGCAGAGAGGCCTCCAAATACCACATGTGTTCAGCAAGCTCTGACCCCGCCCCGAGGGCAGCAGAGCCTCTGAACGGTGGCTGGCTCTCATTCCTGCCAGCATCTTGTGATAGCATTTGTGCTGGGGGACGTGGGATCAGGGTGGCACCTGATGGAGGCCAGACAACATGGCCTTCACCATTTCTCTTTGTAACTTGACTCTTCCTCTCAGGTGTCTGCATTTGCTCTCCAACTCCTCTTGATGCCCTGGGTTGTTTGCAGTTGTAGCTTGTATATCTCTTGAGACCCCATCTACCCTTCAGCCAAGGTTCACTGTGGTTTGAGAGATCACTGATCTCCCTCGGCAGAGGAGATCTATTGAGACCAAGGAAACCATATCCATGTTGAACTGGAAGCAGTTGGTTATGATCGTTATTGTTCCAATAGCACCTGTCCTCCCAGACGCTAGTTCTGTCTCAGTCTCGCTCTTAGAACCGTTGATCTCAAGCTGAAAGAGGCTATCTGGTTCAGTCTCTCATTTTAATAGACAAGGAAACTGAGGCTCTGGGATGAGGGGCCTTGCTCAGGGTCATGCAGGAAGGAAGTATCAGAAGGGACTGTGATACCTGAGGCAAATATAACCACAGAAGAGGCAGCCCACATTGAAAAGGCAGCCTTCTGTCCCTTTTGCTGTGATATGGGGAGAGTAGGAGAAAAGGGGTGAGCTCTAAAAAGAACCACATCTTCTGAGCATCCATGAACACCAACACAGCTGTTGGTACTCTACGTGCCAGAGCCTTTCCAGTGATCAAGGAGATGTCTTTCTCATGGAACTTCATTAAGTTCATTTTAATGTTCTTAATATGGTGAGATCAGCAGACAGATGGGAGGTTCTCCTTGAACAGGCAAGCAGAGAAATTGGTGAGCTTTTGCTATGTGTCCGAAGACAAGAAGCACAATTTCAAGAGACATTTATCCATTTCTTAACACAGGTCACGGGTGTGTTTTCTTTGAAGAAAATCATCTTGAAGATAATTGCAACTTATGTACTGATGGGGCAAAAGGTGAAGGAGTAAAGGAAATCTGTAATGAAGGAAAAACCCCCCTATTAAATCAACACCTATTTTAACGTTTTATGACTTCAGTACAAAAGTGAGCTTAGGGAAGTATGGCAATAATATATTGGAAAATATAATTCAGCAGTAAGAAATGAGAGATCAGAAGTTTATAGGTTGTGTAGAAGACATGCCTGTTCAACATGAATAATTTATAAAGGGAAAGAGTTTAGAGTCTTTGGATATGGTGGGCAATAAGTAACCTCACAAAACATGAAAGTGCTTCTATTCTAACACCCAGCAGATGACTGATTACTGGTTGGTGAACATTTTTTAATTGGCTGATTATATGAAGGAAGGAACGGAATTTATTAGACAAGACTTCTACGGCTGCACAGGGAACTCACCAGATAACTTAGATTTTTAGAAGAAATATGAAAGATGAGAACAAGGCCAGGCAAAAGGTGAAGCTGCCTCTGAGGACATTGGACTGTTTGGTAAAATAGTCTCCTGAGAGCTAAAGCTCAGAGTGGTTTTGGACAGGCCAGGAAATAAAAGGGCAAAGACACAGGTTTGGTTTTGGTGGCTACGCAGGCTCTATCTGAACAACTGGACATGAACAAGGATAGATGGGGAAAATTCATGCTTCGTGCTTTTAAGATACTAAGATATTTACTTTGAAGACTTCTGAAAGATAAGCATTTCCAAATGCTTGGAAAACATATGGACCTTTTTTATTACCAAAAATGTTGACCAAGATAATAACAGTGTCTAACCCATATGTTTACTTTCACATTTTTTACAACATATTTATGAGAGTAATTTATATCCCATCTTAGTTGACAGTATATACATGGTGTGTTGTAAAATGTTTAAGAATGAGTTCTCTGAAAAAAATAATGCACGCACAACACACGTTTAATACAAACTTTCACATTCAACCAAAATGGAGTGCAAACATGAACATTTTCTGAAATCTAGACAATGAGTGGAAGAATAAATAAGGCCCTGATTCGTAGCACTTGCTGATTGTGAGCTGGAAATGCTGGCACTGAAAACCTAACTCTCATCAGCCCTCGGCAGCTACGTGAGCCACCTCCATTCCGGTTGCCTCTGGACTTAGGAGAATCGACAAATGGTACTTTGCAGTAGATCACCCACTGAAAGTCACACGAATAGCAGAAAGGTAGGGAGAATGCAAGTATGAAACTGAAAAGAAAACAACAGAATGGTAAAAAAACGGAAATATTATAACAAATATGAAAATGGGTTTTTTTCATTTATTATCTACATAAGCCATTTGAAAAATTAGGATAAAAATGAACAAAAACAAATTAAAGCAGATAACAAGAAAGAATTTGCATGACTACTTAACTAAACAAAAAAAGAGTGAGGGTGAGAATTAGAAAACTAGATGAAAGGGAGAAAGTAAAAGAAATTAGTGAATTAAATAAAGTTCCAAAACTAGGGAAAAGGATTCCAAATAGAAAAGGAAGTAGGGCTTGAGGATAAAGGTAGGAAAGTCTGTCCAAATAAGGTCGCCTTTAAATATATTAAGGAAAAATCACAGAAGAGACAAAGTACTGACTTTATGGAAGAAAGTGGAACCCCAATTCAGAAGAAAAAAAACACCAATTAACCTAACTCATAATTTGAAATGAGAATGGATTAAACAATTCAATGAAAACAAAAAAAGTGACAGATTATATATATATATAGATAGATAGATATAGATATGTATATATATACACATATATATGTATATATATACACATACATATATACATATAAACTACAATCTGTTGATTATAAAAAGCATACATAAAAGACAGAGAAAATAAAAATGAGGAGCTGGAAAATATATATATATATTGCTATGCATCAGATAAATCTAAAAAAAGGAAGAGCTGTGATCATGTTATCAGACAAAGAAAAACAAAATAAAAACATTAAAAGAAGATAGTTAACAATTCAACACTAGCTTGAAAGAAGCCACAGACAAAAAAGCCACATCAGTGTTAGACCTCTTTGCTTCAAATACCTTCACATCAATCCATAAAAGGTGAATGAACTGAATTACAACAAATCATAGACAGTAATACAACAGTGGCTGGAAACATTTAATATCTTTCTGTTTTGGATTAAGTAGAAAGAAAAATCAACAAAGTGATAGTAGAGAATAGGACAAATTCCTGGAGAAACTAAAGCTAAAATACTTACGGAGTCTTTTAAATGTGACTGCTAAAGAATGTACATAATTCTTAGTACTGCATATGCCTCTTACAACAATCAACCACATGTTAAAACTCAGGGATATTGTGAGCAAATGGAAAAAAGGCAGAAATAGTAAGCATTTTTTTAAATGAACCATAATATGATAAAACAATAATTAGTTCCAAGAACACAAACCAAGGATACAGACCAAAATGGATACTTAACAATGAAATCATAACTAATGAGTGAGTCAAAGAACAAGTCATAGAAACAATTCTTACATGAAAAAAAAATGATAGTGATTAAACAGTATATCCAAAGTTCTGGCAGGCAGATAAAGCAGTCCTGAATGAAAAATTATATCCTCACAAACATTCTTGAGATAAAAAATATCTCCATAAAATGTATTTTTAAAACACATTTATTTAGTGAAGTGAAATACTGCTTTAAAGGCCTACTCCCATCAAGGTATCTCCCACAAATTTGTCAGAATCATGAAAAATTACACAAAATTTGTGACGTTAAGAAATAACTTTGCTAACCCCCTAATTAGTGACTTCAGATTAAGGCATGAAATGTGGAAATATAGGTTCAACTTATACCTTCACAGAAGATGTGCAACACAAAGTTCTAATTAACGTGGATTCCTTATTGGTGGTGAGGTGCTCCAAATGTCCCTGATTATGGATGACATTATTCAAATTATCAAGCCCTGGCACATTGGAGAGCCTTCTAAATTAGATCTATAACCACTTAAAATAGTACAGTCTAAATATGTTCACAAGTGAAAAATTAGATAAAGGAAATCTATTGTTCTGACTTTAGTCAGCCTGAGTAGTATGCAGCTCTGCAGAGGGCAAAGGGGAAGGATTGTCAAGGTGGTGAGTCCTCTTCCCAGTTTTGCAGTTAACTGACTGAGATCTTTATTCAACTGATCATTTCCTCTATTACACTGGAGACCAATGGAGGATGGCAGTGGCCATCATGGTTGTGAAATTGATGGATTTGAGCCATTGCAAAATCTCCCACAAATGCAGAAAATGCTATCACATCTGCATAATAAAATGTAGACTCAACCTTTTCAGGGATATTTGGTGCAAGTATAAAAAAATGATCTTTATGAGAAAATGCATCCTTGAGGTGATTAGCTCCTCTCTGCTTGTTTAGTGTGACACATAGAGCAATAGATGTGAGAGTCTGGAAGGATTGTGTTCCAGTCCCACCTGTAACTGTACCACCATGATCCTACGAAAGTCACCTGACTGTACTGAACTCATGCTACTCACTTATAAAATGGGGATATTCATCACATATCCCTGATAAGATTGTTGTGAAGATGAAATGAGATAATTCAGAAAAAGCAACTGCCAAACTTCATACGCTCTAGTAATATTGGCCATTTTAATTCTTCAGGATGTAGTCCCTCTATCCCACAGGACCTTTGTTCCTGCTCCAATTCCCCCACAGCCTCTCACACATTGTTTTTACTAACATTGTTTTTACAAACATGGTTCCATGGTTACCTCAAGCAAAATGGGGCTATTTTTCCTTCAGTAAGTTCCTTGGATGCAGGAACTTCACCCTTGTTTTCTTTAGAATGTAGTAGATACTTACTAAATGCTTATGGATTGGTGGATTTATAACAGATTAAACTGGTTTAAATTGGTTAAAACAATTCACTTCAATTCTTTAAACATATATTAAATGACTATAGTATGCTGGGCACTATTCTAACCATCGGGGATACAAAGGCAAACGTTGACTGGTGTCTGTTCTAAAGTAGCTTGCTTTCTGTTGACTTGTTATGTTTCTTGTTTTGATGTTCAGTCAAATAATATTTTAACCACTAATCACTACCAGATATAACGCCCTCTGTTTTATCCCACTACCCAGCTGGCCTCCTGTCCATCAAAACTTGTGATTTTCTTAATGTCACCATGATATATTGGTCCGGTTTTATGCCACTGAATTTATGTTGTCTTTCTTCACACTTATAACCCTTCTAGGTTGCTTTGTTTACTCTGCTGGTCATTGTCAACTTTCCTGACCCCTCCTGACTTAAAAATCTTCAATTGTTCATCTTAAAAGAGGAAATTGTTGCAGGCTTGTCAGTTTGGTTTAGATTCTCTTTTATTAGTGACATGCAATAAGAAGACTGATAATGAGTGGCTCCCAATAAGTTCCCTAGACCTTCTGAAAATGTGATTTAATAATTTCAGCTGCATTCAAGGTCTGAAATGTGATATAACTATTTTTGGATGAACTGAAGTTCTCTATCTATTGTATTATTAAAGAGGAGGGAGTTGTTACCATAGACTTTGGTTGACCTTTGAAGAATAATGTAAGAATCAAGGGCCGACTCAGGGACTACCATGAAGTCTACCATGACTGTTGCAACTCAAGTTACTTCCTTTCTCCCTTGAACTCATGTCTTTACACAGATAATTGATCAGTAGTATGTATTATATGTGGGCACCATACTAGGTATTACAGATAGTGAAATATGCTCTACAGATATGCTAAGTGAAACAGTCCCTGCCTTCAGAGGACACGTGCTTGTATTTGATGAGGAGGATGGTTCTAACATCTAGAAGGATAAGGGAAGCCTGAGTTGTGAAGGAAATTCAGCATTCTAAAATACAGAGGCAAAGAGAAAATGAATTCCAATGTGGGGGGATAGCACACATTGTTCAGTCAACCCATTTGACATTCATCATATATGCTTTTGCATGGTATGACCTTTTCTTGTCTTTTCTCTCCTACTGAAAGGTAACCCCTTACAGTCAGGGACTCTCATAGTATTTCATATCCCTTAAAAACACCACCACCAACATCTTTTCACTGGCATCTTTTATTTTTACATCACCATTATTTCCCAACATGTCTCCATAACCTCCCTCCTCAATGACCCCTCCCTCATAACAAAAACAATATTTAGCAAAGTCAAAAGCATGATGGACATGCCTGACAATACAGGCCACAGCCTGTGCCTGGAATCCATCCTCACCAGTGAAAGGAGGGAAGCACGCCTCCTTCTCTCTTCACCAGGACTGAGACTGGCCATTGTGGTTATATGACTTTCAGTTTCCTTTGCATTTACATTACTGTGATCCTGTATGCTGTTCTCTTGGTTCTGTTTACTTCAGTCTGCATCAGTTCATACAAACCTGCCCTTCTTATTTAGAATTTCTTACAATTCATCATTTTTAATAGAGCAGTCATTGTGCATTACATTTATAATGCACGTCTATATAGCCAATCCCCAATTCATGGGCTGTGTTTCCCTTTTTTAAATACCAAAAAAAAGCGATCCTGTGAATATGTTGTCATAGACGGACTTCTTTTGCTCTGTCTTTGACTTGCTCAGGCACGGACCCAGTAGCGGGATGTTTGGGTCTAAGGAGGTGAGAAGCTTATTCACTTTTCTTAAAACCTAACTCTAGAAGTTGTTTTCCAGAATGCTTAGATCAGTTCACAGCTACAGCAACAATATAGTACAATGTCTGGTTTCCCACGTCTCCTCCCCACACTGACTAATTCTGTTCTTTGTCTTCTTTGGCAACTTGCTTTATATGAAATGAAATCTTGGTAGCTTTAATTTGTATCTCTCATATTCACTGCCTAACAAAGAACATGGCTCCGGGGCTCCCCACAGCTGTCCCTAGTTTGTGCCTTGCTTCTTTCCCCTCCTTTCTTGGACATCCCTTCCTTCTGCCATTCAGGAGTCATCTCCACCCACAATAGCACTGACTATGTGCCAAGTATTTGCTGAGCTCCTTACAATTACTGTGCTATTTGAGCCTTACAATGGCAGGTGTTATTATTATGTCCTCATTATACAAATAAGGAGACTGAGGGAAAAAGAGGTGATGTGATGTGCCCAGAATCACAGAGCTGGTAAGCGTCTGAAGCCAGATTTGAACTCAGTCAGGTCCTTTTGGCTCCAGGCCCAGTGGTCCATGCACTGTCCCATTGAACAGCCCTGACAGAATGAAGTGTGTAGGGAACCTTAAAGCACTACACGGATGCTGCCTAGTGTTATTCCTGCATCGTCTCCATAGTAAACCCTCAGTAATAGTAA
>NW_027187136.1:0-21445 GCF_028583685.1 Petaurus breviceps papuanus | reverse complement strand
GTGTCTCTCTTGTTTGCTCAATTTGTATACTGTTTTTATGCTTCTGTTATATTGCAGTACTTTAAAAGTGAATTATTTGCTCACATTTTTTGAGGGGAGAGGGAATGGTTCAAATTCTTCTATTTTATTGAACCACAATCCTTATTTTTTTTTTTTTTTTAGTTTCAGGATTGGTTTGCATGGTTGGACTCTAGTTTTGCATCTTCAGTTCCTTTCTCCTTGGAATACATTCCACTCCCTTTTATTTCTAGTGGGTGCAGAATAATCTTATTTGACTTTCCTTTCCTCTGTATTTGAATCTTTTCATTTTAGTCACTTGTAGAATTTTTTTGTTTCTGAGTTGTTGAATTTAACCACTATGTGTTTTGGAGTTTTAAGTATAATCTGTCTACTTATTTATTGATTTTGCTTGCTTTCTATAGGCAATTTGTATTTCTTTTTATTGGAACTTTTTTTTCCTGTGTTCAGAATATCTAGATAGTTTTAATTTTTTAAATTTGCATTATAGTGTTCAAGTTCTGATGAATTCTTTTGGGAGACTTGTGATCCTTAACTTGTCTTAATGCATCCTGTTTTCTTTTCTTTTCTTTCTTTTTTGTTTTTTAAGCAATTGGGATTAAGTAACTTGCTCAAGGTTACATAGCCTGTTACTTTTTATGAGGGTGCCAAGTATCTGAGGCCAGAACCAATCCCAGGTCTCCTGACGCCAGCTGGGGTTGGTGCTCTAACTCACTGGGCCACCTGGCAGCCCCCAATGCATCCTGTGTTCAAGATAGTTGTGTTTGTATAAAAATTACATGTTTTTTATATTATAGCTTTTTGCTTTTTTTCCTTCTAGACTGTCCTTCAGTTTTATGTATTTGTAATCACAATCACTTTTTTTCTTTTTTCTTTTTCTCTTTGGAATCCTCCAATGTGTACGATTTATATTTACTTGTACACACACGAGTGTATATATGCATGTATATACACATATGTATGAATATACATGTGTATATCCATATATACATGCATAGATATTTCTGCTATGCAGGCCAAAAATTTGACTTTCATGACTTCTATCTAATCATTAAGGAATATCCTGTTGTGGTTCCCTGACCCCTTGAGAATCCAAAGGTTACTTTGCCAAATTAGATGCTGATTTATTTTCCTTAATTTTACAAAGATATTTAAAATTATTTTTCTCCTAGAGGTCATCTATACTTTTGTTATGACCAACTTCCCTGATGACCTGCTTGTCATCTAAAATTTAAGTTGATTTTCTTTTTATTTTTTAACCTTCTGAGATCTTTGGTAATTCCAGTCTCTTT
This sequence comes from Petaurus breviceps papuanus, assembly GCF_028583685.1. Taxonomy (NCBI): domain Eukaryota; kingdom Metazoa; phylum Chordata; class Mammalia; order Diprotodontia; family Petauridae; genus Petaurus; species Petaurus breviceps. The sequence continues at coordinate 20,135 of NW_027187136.1, read as the reverse complement.
CCCTATATTCTAGTTTCACACACTTTGTGAGGTGAGTACTTTCCCTATAATCTTTACTTAGCACAGTGCCTGGCAAATAGGAAGACTTAAATTCTTATTGACTATTACTGATCATAATGGATGATCCCCTAAGTATAGGATTTTAATGCTGTCTCAGCCTCCTCTCACTAGAAAATTTACTTTTTACTAGCTTCATTCCCTGTCCCAAGGGTTTTATTTTTATTTTGTTTTCTTTGCAAGAAAATAAGGGTCAAGTGACTTGCCTAGAGTCACATAGCTAATAGTCCCAGGTGTTTGATGAGAAGACTGGACCAGCTCCAACTCAATGACATTTTCCCATTCCTTCATGCCTGGTAGAGACCCACACACCTGTTGACCTCCCTGTTCCCTTTATTCTTTAGTTTCTCTATATGAATACTATGCACTGCCATCTCAAGCACAGCCTACTTCTTCTTTCCAATATCTCCAATGCCTCTGCCTAGTGCTTAGGAGGGAGAAGAGGCAGAGGTGACTTCTCTTGTTTGTTTTTACCAAATGGTGGAGTGAGGTCAGGGATACAAGGTACATTGGCAGGTATTTTAGCCATGGCAAAGGAATTGCCGAGTATTTCCAAGAACACTAGCCCATGGATCCAGTGTATAGTCCTACCAGAACAAGGGACTTTTTGTGGAGGCACGCCTGAGCAAGCCCATTAGGGATTACCCATTCTCTATTGTTAATTCATCCAGTTTCTGATTCATTAAAGCTCCTTGATGTTTTAGCCTGTAGAGATAGCTATTTTATGAAATGGTAACAATCAGAGAAAGCATCTAGTCTTCCATCTTGTTGGTCAGATGACCTGCAAGTTGACACCCTCTACTCATGAATACTCCCTTCTCTCTGGATTTTAGTGACACTATTGTCTCTTGGTTCTCTTTCCTGTCTAAGCGATGATCTAGACCACTTTCACTTTTCTCTCTATGCTTTTTTTCTTGTTGATCTTATCAGCTTCCGTGGGCTTAATTAATATCACTATACTTATAATTTACAAATTATATACACCAACAGTCTCTCCCTTAAGTTTTGGTCCCACATTAACAATTGTCTAATGCCCATTTCAATCTTAATGTCCTGGGCACATCTGAAATTTAATAGGATCAATACGACACTCATTATCTTTTCCCTCAAAACCAGCCCCTTGCAATCATCATTCTTTTTGTCAAAGGAACAACCATTCACCTGGTCTCCTAGGTTAATGCTTAATTTTAGTATTATGCTGTATTCCTATCTCCATCCCAATGATGCCAAATATTATTATTTCTAGCTATACGTCCCTTCCTAAGACCCTTTATCTTTGCTCAAACAGCAACTATCTTAGATTTTGTTCTCATTACTTCTTACATTGATTGTCATATGGCTTCCTCATTCATTATTCCTTCCTCTCAGTTTAATCTTTCTTAAACACAGCTGCCAATCTGTTGTTGCACATTTGATGGTATTACTCATTTATTCAATAAACTCCTTGGCTCCCTATTGCCTCTGAAAATCATATATAAAATCTTCTGTTTAGTTCTTAAAGTCCTACATAATCTGATACCCATTCTGTCTTTCTAGCTTGATTTTACATGACTTTCTCCACCACACTCTCCAATCAAATCATCCTTCTCTTTTCCTCATGTCTGACACTCTATTTCCCATCGCAATTCCATTGCAGTGGCTGACCCCTAGATCTGTAATGTTCCCTTTCCTTACCTTTGCCTGAAAACTCTTCTCTTCTTTCAAGATGAAGTTCAAGTTCTGCTTTCTATATAAGGACTTTCCTGATCCCCTCAACTGCTACTGCTGTCCCTCCCCAAATAGCATTTAGTTAAAATGAACTACCATTATTTTGAATTTTATTCTTGTTTGTTCTCTCTCTGTCTTGCTGTCTCTCTCTCTCTCTCTCTCTCTCTCTCTCTCTCTCTCTCTCTCTCTCACTCTCTCGCTTCCCATCTTTGAAATTTGGAGGATGGACTGGTTGGCCTCTGAACATTTTTTTTCCAGTTCTAGCACGCTGGTGTTATGGATTCTTTCATTTATTATATTATAACCAGGCAGAGGTTAGTGCCAGGCAATAGTAGGTGATAAATAAGTACATGTTGATGGACTGATTGTTATTCTCTTAACTGCTTATAATTATCCTCACCTGCCAGCAAGTGTAGTAGTTCTGTTCTTTATTCCTAGAATCCTATAATCTTCTCAAATTACATGTACCCCTTACTCTGGGCCCAATTCTGGTACTAACTACAATGAATCTAAGTGGCCTAGGCCTATAATTTTAAATGTTGTTTCTAGTAATATTCTGATTTTTGTATACTTAGCTACTGCACCTTTTCCTTCTTTCTCCCTTGATTGAGTCTTTCTAGACTGTAAACTCCATGAATGTAGGGATAATCTCTTATTGAAATAGCATATTTACCATTTCCCCATTCCCCTGCTTCAGTTATACACCAGTCTTTTTTAATTAATTATTTTTTTTTGCTTTTTGGAGGGCAATTGGGGTTAAGTGACTTGCCCAAGGTCACACGGCTAGATTTTGTGTTGTGTCTGAGGCCGGATTTGAACTCAGGTCCTCCTGACTCCAGGGCCGGTGCTCTATTCACTGTGTCATCTAGCAGCCCCTATATACCAGTCTTATAGGAGTCAAGCATCCAGCATTTCAGTTTATTCTTGTCCTCCAGAAGATTATCTTCTGTGTGGTATTTTTGGGTGACCATTTTAGTTAAAAGATGAGAATTAGGTAACAGAAGCAAGCAACCGAATGACACATTTGTGGGGACTCTATTTTATTTTTATTGGTTCAGTCAGTAGAATCATAAAGCTATTATAGAGAATAATAGAGAACTGTTACCATCATTGCCTGCTGGCAAGTAACTTAAGGAAAAAAAGCCTAAACTTCGCTTTCTGCAACAGAAAATGTGTCTCCCTGTGTCAATTAGCCTTGATCTAAATTATTGACCCATGTTGCAGATAATTTATATCAAAAACCTGGCAATGCATTTATTAGTTATTAGGGAGCACCATCTGATTGCTTTTTAACTCATTGCTAATCTCTCATCTCAGGTGCATTTTTTTCCACTACTGACCATATCCCTACTAGGGTGACCAGATTTTTTTTTTAGCCCCATGCTTATCCTTTGAAGTTTATTTATTTGTTTGTTTGCATTGCCTTTATTTTTAATATATTTTATATTCCCCCAATTATATGTCAAAATTTTTGAAACTTTTAAGTTTTGAGTTCTAAATTCTATCACTCTCTCTCTCTCCTTCCCTCCCATCCACCTACCTAAGAAGGCGAGCAATCAGATATTGGTTACACGTATGCAATCATGTAAAATATTTTTTGAGATCCTTCAGCAATTCAGAAAGAACTGCTTCTCCCAAAGTATAAGTTTCGAGACACCATTTCTCAGTAGGACATATGGATATGTATCAGTTCCTATCAGCCAGTACCATTGTAGTGCTATATTGGGATGATGAATGCATATAATACTTTCTGTTGCTATGAAACCAGGGCGCTTGTCTCTCTTTCCCACCTGAGGCATGAAAGGCACATTTAAATAAGGATGCGTTGTTTCACAACAACAGGCTTAGTAGATTAAAAAAATAAACAAATAAAATATTGCTTATTAGTGACTTTCTCCCAGAGTCCCCAAAATGATGATGATGATTTAATATTTAAATAATCAAGCTTACAATTATTTTAAAAAACTGGACACAGGACTGTCACGAACCATCCTTCTCAACTAAGTTGGGACTTGGGAATAATCCCTTGAACTGAAACTGTTCTAAACCCTGGTTTTATTGTTATCATCATTATTTTACTTCAATATCTTCATGAACTCATCTGAGTGGAACATGTCTTCTGAAGTCAAAGAAAGTGATCCACTGTGAGCTACATAATGGGTCACAGATGAAGATGAGAAAGGGTCCCTGGAGCACTAAGTTAAACTCCATTTTAATATTGACATCATCTACTGTTCACTGAAAAAATAGACGTTGGAAGAACAAACCCTTTGTTTCCAACCACTTCAAAGAGTAAACCCAGTTCTCATACACTTTTGGACATTTGTCAGTGAGAGATTTAGTTTTGTATAAAATATAGTCTGAAAAATGCTTTCTCTATTTGGCCCAAAGTACCATCATCACCCCTGTTATCTGTTTTAATTTTTGAAATTCCTTTCATTGGCTCTTAATCTTTGCCATGCCCCTAGATACTCACAAGGCATACTCAATTTACGCTGATATAGACACAAGAATTTTGCTAGGAAAGATGTTTGCCTTCCTTTTTTCTTTTTGGGATTTAGATCAAGAATGACAAAGGACATAGAAGTTATCTAGTCTAGTCCCCTCATTTTATAGATAAGGAAATGAGTCCCAGAGAAGATGAGTGACTTCTAAATCCATACAGATAGCACGTTATACAGGCAACATGCAACCTCAGGTACTGATTTTTAAATTCCCTCCCTTTTTTTTCCTGCTCAGTCACACATAGTTTTTCATTTTGCTCAAAATGGAGTGAGGCTGGTAATCAACTGACGCTGATATTTATCCATCCTTAAAACTAGCAAAGTTGTATTGATAATCTGAATAATATTCCTAATGAACAGGTTTCACCATGTTGCTCACTGGCTTAAGAAGCTCTAATTTTTGGCTTTTAAAACCTTTCGTCATTTGATTTGAACCTTTCTATGTAGGCTTATTGTGCATTACTGTTCTTCCCTTTGTTTCACCCAAACTGACCTGCTTGTTTTTCCCTGTACATATGATTTCCCCTTCCTCTCCTCGTCTTTCATTTCTGGAGTGTACCTCCTCCCCAATTAGGAAGAATCTCTCCCTTTGTTCACACTCACTTTCCTCTTTCAGGAAGCTTAATCTATGAAGTTGCTATTATTATCTATATAGAGGTGAGGGACCTGAGGCCTGCAGACTATATGTGGCCCTCTAGGTCCTTGGGCATGGCCTGTTAACTGAGTCCAAGTTTTAGAGAACAAATCCTTTTATTAAAGGGATTTGTTCTGTGAATTTTGGATTCAGTCCAAGGGCTGCACTTGAGAACCTAGAAGACCACAGGTGGCTTCAAGGCTGCACATTCTCCAGACCTGATCTATACCAAAAATTACTTTATATATATTTTGTATTTAATTTTCTACATACATATTTTTTCCCTTGAGGAAAGCTATAGCTTCTTGAGAACAGGAACTCTATTCTTGTTATATACTAAGCAGTTATTAAATGCTTATTGAATCAATGGATGGCTGAATAATAATTTTATCTTCTCACAATTTTCACAGTAAATCTTTTCTATATGTGCATATAATAATTCTGCAATTATAAAGCACTTTATATGAATAATGTCATCTGACTCTTTTTTGTCAACTAAGCCCAATCTAAACCAAAGAATCATTATGTGTAAAGAAAACCTAATACCCTTTTAAAATAGTATTTCTGTATACTAGCAGGGGTGGGGAACCTGTGCCCTCAAGGCCACATGTGACCCTCTAGGTCCTCAAGTGCTACCCTTTGACCGAATCCAAACTACACAGAACAAATCCCCTTAATAAAAGGATTTGTTCTATAAAACTTGGCCTCAGTCAAAAGACCGCACAAAAGGACCTAGAAGGCTACAAGTTTTCTACCCCTGTGTATAGTATAGTATTTCTTATAGTATTTATGATATCCTTTTCTTATAGTTTAATAGCTATAGATATTTAGGTTATTTTTGTTTTGATAAAACTCTTTTCTTGGTCTTAAGTAATGAATGATATGTTTGAAGATGAGGCAAAGTAGAAAGAAAGAGGTAGGGGAAGGGATGAAGTGTTTACATATCACTTCTGTGCCAGGCTGTGTACTAAGCACCTCTTGAAAGGAAGATGCTATTATTATTCCCCTTTAACAGTTGAGTAAACTGAAGCAAGCAGAAATTAGGCAACTTGCCCAGGATTATACATGTAATAAGTTTTTGAGACCAGTTCTGAACTCAGGCCTTCTGGCTTAAAAATTCAATGCTCTCTCTATCCACCTGGCTATCTCTGAAAGAGTTTTGGAATTATAGTCAGAAAAAAATAAATGGATTCAAGTGTTGCCTCTGGGACTTACTACATAAGCAAGACTTTTTTTTTAAATTCAAGTTCTAGTTCTAATTTTTTTTTTTTAAGAAAAAAACTGTTATAATTTACATAGTGCTTTAAAATTTACAAACAGATAGAAAATTGATAGACAAATAAAAAGAAAAATAAATGATCCCTACTCTCCAAGTGTTTGAGTTCAACCCAGGAACAAAAAAAGCATGCAAATAACATGACATACAGAATAAGTATAAAATGATTACATGGTATCTAAATAGAGGGTCATTAGATAATAAAAGAATTTTTATAGTGTATACTGGGTAAGCTGTCTTGTTTTTGTAAAAAAATAATTAAAATTTTTTTATCATCTGTTTTTAAAATTTGATTTCCAGATTCTTTCCCTTCTTCCCTCCTCACCCACACCCACTGGGAAGACATGCAACTCAATATAGGTTGTGCATGTGTAGTTATGCAAAATGTTTCCATAGTAGTTATATTGTGAAAGACTATATTTCTCTCCATCCTATCCCACCCACCACTATTCTTTTTTTTTTTTTTTTTTTTAGCAATTGGGGTTAAGTAACTTGCTCAAAGTTACATGGCTAGGTGTTTCTGGGTGGATGCTAAGTGTCTGAGCCTGGATTTGATCCCCAGGTCATCCCGACACTGGGGCTGGTGCTCTTACTCGCTGTGCTACCTGGCCACCCCAACCCACTACTAATTCTATTTTCTACTTAGACCCTGTTCCTTTTCAAAAGTGTTGCTTTTAACTATGCTCTCCTCTAATCTACCCTCCCTTCTATCATCCCCCTCCTATCTCCTACTCCCCTACTTTCCTGCACAGTAATACACCCAATTAATTGGAGGTTATTCCATTCTTAAGCCAAATTCAATGAGAGTAAGGTTGACCCATTCCCTTTTGCCTTCCTGCTCTTCCCTTCCATTGTAACAGTTTTCTTGTCTCTTTTATATGAAAAAAAAATTACCCTCTTCTATGTCTCCCTTTCTCCTTCTCCCATTATATTCCTCTCTCACCTCTTAATTTTACTTTTTAGATATCATCTCTTCCTATTCAACTGATCCTGTGTCATCTGTCTATGTTTACATGTACACACATATATACACACTCAAATATGTATTTATATATACATACACCCTCCTATACATACGTGTGTGTGTATCCCTTTCAACTATCCTCATACTGAGAAAAGTCTCATGTGTTACAATTATTATTTTTCCATGTAGGAATGTAAATAGATCAACTTTAGTAAGTTCTTTACGATTTCTTTTCCCTGTTCACCTTCTCATGCTTCTTGTATTTGAAAGTCAAATTTTCTGTTCAGCTCTGGTTTTTTCATCAAGAATACTTGAAAGTCCTCTATTTCGTTGAATGACCATATCTTCCCCTAAAGCATTATACTCAGTTTTGCTGGATAGGTATTTCTTGGTTTTGATTCTAGCTCCTTTGACCTCCAGAATATCATATTCCAAATCCTTCAATAACTTAATGTAGAAACTGCTAGATCTTGTGTTATCCTTATTGTGTTTCCACAATACTCAAATTATTTCTTCCTAACAGCTAGTAATATTTTCTTCTTGACCTAGGAACTCTGGAATTTGGCTATGATATTCCTAGGAGTTTTCTTTTTGGGATCTTTTTCAAGAGGTGATCAATGAATTCTTTCAATATTTATTTTGCCCTCCTCTTCTAGAATATCAGGGCAATTTCCCTTGAGTATTTCTTGAAGGATGATTTCTAGGCTCTTTTTTTAATCATGGCTTTCAGGTAGTCTAATAATTTTAAAATTATTTCTTCTTCATCTATTTTCCAGGTCAGTCGTTTTTCCAATGAGATATTTCACATTGCCTTCTATGTTCTCATATTTTTGGATCTGTTTTATATATAGCTTCTTGATTTCTCATAAAGTCATTAGCTTCCAATTGCTCCAGTCTAATTTTGAAGGAATTTTTCTCTTCAGTGAGTTTTTGAAATATCTTTTTTCCATCTAGCTAATTTTTCTTTTTAAGGCATTCTTCTCCACACTGGCTTTTTGGACCTCTTTTGCCATTTCAGTTAATTTTTTACATTGCTATTTTCTTCAGTATTTTTTTAGGTCTCCTTTAGCATGCTGTTGACTTACTTTTCATGCTTTTCTTGCATCATTCTCAATTCTCTTCCCAATTTTCCCTCCACTTCTCTGACTTAATTTTCAAACTCTTTCGTGAGCTCCTCCATGGCCACCAACCAGTTCATATTTTTTTTTGGAAGCTTTTGGTGTAGGAGTTCTGACTTTATTGTCTTCTTCTGGTTCCATGTTTTGATCTTTTTTTTTCTTCAAAAGAGGATTCTGTAGTCTGTTTTTGCTTCCTCTGCTTGCTCATCTTGTCAGCCAATTACTTGAATTTTGAGCTCTTTGCCACAGTAGTACTCTGCTTCCAGAGTGGAGAGAGCTGTGTCCCAAATTGCTGGTGTTTTCTCAAATGTTGTCAGAGATCTGAGGAGGGTACCCTCTCTACAGCCATCCCAAGCTCTGGCACACTGGCCACACACCCCAGGAGCACTGCCCAAGACTTTGATCCAGATCCAAGCAGGTCAAAGCAAGAGTGATTACCCTCTGAATGGTCACTTGCTACCCCTACTATCTATAGGCCAGGAGCTCTGTAGGCAGCCACAGAACAACAGCTGCAGCTGCCACACTGCTGCCCCCACCTCTTGCCCTGGAAGCAGGGCCCAGACCCTGCTCTTCTCCACTCAGTTCTAACAGTGTTCCCTACTGACCTTTCACTTTCTCTTTGGCATTTATGGGTTCAGAAGTCTGGAAACCACCACAACTGCTGGTGATTCACTCTCTTGAAATCTGCTCTGGTGCATTGGGCCTACCCTGGGTCTGGGCCTGCATGGCTTACATGGGACTGTGCTCATCTCCCATCTCGGTGTGATAGACCCTTCCTGTCAGCCTGCCAGGATGCCTTCAGTGGGAGATTTGTTTCTCTCTGTCTCTTTGTGAGTTCTGTAGCTCTAAAATTTGTTTAGAGTCATATTTTACAGGTATTGGAAGTGGTTGGTGTGGGAGCTCATGCAAGTTGCTGGTTATACTCTGCCATCTTGGCTTTGCCCCTCATAAGCAAGATTCTTTAACCTTTCTTAGTCCTCCTTCTTTCATCCACCAAATGGGAAATGAGTTTGAATAAATAACCCCAATTTAAAGATATTGAAACTGAGGTTCAGAGAACTTAAGTGATTTGCTGAGTGTCCAAAAGACAGTGAACAGTAGAGCTGTAACTTGAATTCAGGTCTTCTTAAATATTTTATTTATTTATTTTTATTTGAGACAATCAGGGTTAAGTGACTTGCCCAGGGTCACACAGGTGGTAAATATCTGAAGATGCATTTGAACTAAGATCCTCCAGGATTGGTACTTTACCAACTATGTCACCTACCTGCCCCTCACATCTTCTTTAAATATAACAATCTTTCCAGTATATTTTTTCCTTTATTAAAATTCCAAATGTATTTTATTTTTTTAGAAGAAAGCACTATTTTTTCCTTTGTGTTCTTTCTGCATTTTCTCTTCTTCCTGTTTCAGATTCCCCTTTATTTTGTTCCTTCCTCCTCTCCCCTCCCCTCCACGTCTTGCCACTCTCTCTATCATGGTCTACTTTTGTAGAGTTAATTGTCTGCTTAGAATGTCAGTAGTTACCTATGGTAGTGAGAGGAAGACTGAGCCCCATATATTTTTTATTCCAATGAGTATCCAGTAGTTAATGGAACAAACATCTTCCTCCTGACTCCTCTCCTGGGCAGAACAGCTATCTCTAGCAGAGGGAGTATAGCAACCACTGTCAGATCTTCTCTAAGTAGAGTCATAAATCTAAGAGAGTTAAAACTCTAAATGTGTTTTGCTTAATCTGATCATTTTATCGAGTGGCTATATGTTGTAGAGATAATAGCATTTAAACAGTTCATATCATTTGTAACTGATGTGTTAAAAAACACAAATCTTCTTTTCCCTTGTCCTAGAAAGCACTGCCTACTATTTGTGGATTCACTCCATGAATGTAGTATTCTATTTCTTGGCTTGCTGAAAAGTAGACTAGAGTTTAGTTTAATATACCATAATTTCCTGGTTAATAGTTCTATTCAAGGTGACAAGTTAAAGATCAGTATCTGCCTTGTTTAGGTAACCTGACAAACATTATGCGTTTAAGAATCATTCCTGTAATTCTTTAGCAAAAGGTCATATTCCTCACCTTGCAGCTGTGTACAGTATTTGCCAAACCAACCAACCACTGACCCGAACCCTTGTTAACCTGTTTGCACAAAAGATTCACCAAAACTGAAGTATAGCTTCCTTTAAGAAATGATGAAAATAGGCAACCCCTATACATCCACTGTCATTGTCCTATTAACATGGTATCACGGTCATTTGTAGGCCACAAATGCTTACACTGTGCTCACTGCTGGGCCTGGGTAAGACTTCTAAAGGTGAAGCTTTTTTTTTTGGAGGGCAATTAGGGTTAAGTGACTTGCCCAAGGTCACACAGCTAGGTTTTGCCGGATTTAAACTCAGGTCCTCTCGACTCCAGGGCCTGTGCTCTATTCACTGCGCCACCTAGCCGCCCCAAAAGATGGAGCTTTTAAAAAATGATAAGCACAATAAGGATTTATAGGACTTCATATCTCATTTGCATATATCAATAGAATATATATTTTTATATGTGAATGAATTTATTATGTCATTTAATTTGCAGATTAGATTTGCAGATTTTTGGTATTAGAAGGGAATTCAGAGGTCATGTTATCTAATCTAAACAGGAACTATAATTTATTTTACAAACATACTCAACAAGTGGCCATATCTTCTTTTCTTAAAAACTTACTATGAGGGGGTGAATAGTGGCACAGTGAATAGAGCATCAGCCCTGGAGTCAGGAGGACCTGAGTTCAAAATCGGCCGCAGACACTTAACACAAAAACTAGCTGTGTGACCTTTGGTAAGTCACTTAACCCCAATTGCCCTCCAAAAAAAGCAAAAACCCCAACTTACTATGAGGGGAACTCAGGACTTTCCAGGGAAGCCCATTCCACTAATTATTAGCCTATTTTGCTCAAATTAGTTGGGCAATTTTCCTTATACTAAACCTAAATTTATGGCTCATTTACTGATTGCTGAGTCATTGCCTGGTATTCCTTTACCTTGAAGAGGCTCAACTGCCTTTCTCACTTCACTTTCAACTCATTCTCCAATCTCTTTTGCCCCACCTCCTCCCCAACTATCTTTCTAGCTTTCTTTTGTGTTTTCTCTTTCCTTTTAGACTGTAAGCCCTTTCAGAGTAGGGACCACCTTATTTTTTTTTTGTATCTCCAGAACTTAATATAGTGCACAACAAATTTATAAGTATTTAATAAAAATTCTATGTAGCTATCTTTTAATTTGCTTCATTGATATTTTTAATTATTATTCCTGGTTCTGCCTTCTGAGGGCCTAACATAACCAGTCTAAGCTCTCTTCTAGATAAGATCATTAAAAAAAAAAAAAACCTCTCTCTCTCTGTACAGGAATGTGTATGTATGTGTATACATATATGTATACACACACACACATATATGTTGCCTGTATTTTGCTTGCCTTTTTCTGCATCAGTTCATGTAGGTCTTTTTTTGCTTCTCCCGTTCATCATATTTATCATTTCTTATAGAAAAGTAATATTCCATTACATTCACATACTACAACTTTTTCATCATTCCCCCATTGATTGGCATCTCCTTTGTTTCCAAATTTTTGCTGTCACTAAAATAAAATGTTTCTATCTATATTTTGCTGTGCTGGGAGACTTTCTTAATATCAATGACTTACTTAGGTTTAAGGCTAGTCATGTAATTGTTGCTCAGTCATTTCAGTTACGTCTGACTTTGTGACCCCATTTGGGGTTTTCTTGGCAAAGATTCTAGGGTGGTTTGCCATTTTTTTTCTTTAGCTCATTTTACAGATGAGGAAACAGAGGCAAACAAGGTCAAGTGACTAGCCCAGGGTCACACAGATTTTAAGTATCTAAGGGAAGATTTGAACCCAGGAAGATGAGTCTTTCTGACTCCAGGCCCAACATTCTATCTACTATGCCATCTCTCTGGGGTCAAAGGTATGAACCTTTTAGGCATTGTATTCGTATGATTCCAAATTGCTTTCCAAAACAATTTTACTAATTTATAGTTCCACCAGTAATGCAAGTGTGCTTATCTTCCCTTAATCCTTCCAACATTGATTATTTCCATCTTTTATAATTTTTGTTAATTTACTGAGTATGAGGTAAAACTTAATGGTTGTTTTGATTTGCATTTCTCAAATTATTAGTGATGCATAGCATTTTTATATGATTTTGAATCGGTTGTAATTCTGTTTCTTTTAAGGACTGTTTATTTTTTTCTTTGGTCTTTTAAATACTTGAACATAGTTTTTATGTTTCCCCCAAGTATTCTATCCTCTAAAGTAAACATCCCCCAGTTCCTGCAATGAATTCTCACATGTCCTAATCTTGTGGTCTTTCTTGTTTCTCCAGTCATCTTTTGTTGGACAATTTTCAATTACCTCCCTAAATTATAGAGTCTTGATCTGAATGTAACATATGTTCTATATGTGGTCTAAATGGGGCACATTATATCAAGATTATCAATAATCTCTCTAGTCCTATTTATTATGCTATACTTAATGCAGCCTAAAAATTACATTGGCAAATAGGTGGCACAGTGGATAGAGTGCCAGACCTGGAGTCACGAACAATCATCTTTCTGAGTTAAAATCTGGCCTTAGACTTACAAGCTGTATGACCTTGGGCAAGTCACTTAACCCTGTTTCCTTTAATTTTCTCATTTGTATAACTAGAAATAAATGGCAAACCACTCCAGTATCTCTGCCAAGAAAACACCCAATGGGGTCACAGAGATTCAGAAAAGACTGAAAAATAACTGAACAACAACAAATAATTACATCAGCATTTTCACTTACCATAGTATACTGTGAACACATATTTATATTGAAGTCCACTAAAACCTCCAGGTTCTTCCCTCCCCTTTCTTCTCCTCTTTTCCCTTCCCTTTCTTTTCCAAAGGACCTGATTAATAGTGTTCCCTCCCTCATATTTAATTTATGATATTAACTTTTTAAAAATGTGAATATAAGATATAATACTAGTCTTTACATCTGTTGAGGTAACTCTACAGATAAGTGGAATGTTAATGGAAGTTGAAGATCTTCCCTGCCCATTAATAGGCTTCATGTGGAGCTCAACAAATGTAGCTTGATTAGGGAAGTCTTGTTTTCCAGGAAGGCCCACACCTTTTGTTACTTTTTAATTAGGCAATAGATCATGAGGGTGGTGATGCCCTCTGATTCTGAGGAAGTATAGATATATATGCTCTGAGGTTAGCATTTTGCTTAGAGGCTTACTCATGGGAAGAGTGTTCGTGGGATGTAGCCAGAGAAAGAGACTCTCGATAGCCATTAAAGAGCCCCCTGGCTTTGAAAACCCAGATATTGGTGCTTCTCTCTCTGGTGACTAACTATGTATGTATAGCTTTGGTCAGACAGCTGGAAACTCTGTCTGTTGATTTGTATTATTTTCTCTGTATTTTTTCTGCTTGTAATTTATTTGTATTTTTTTCTGAAGTTCAGGGTGCTGACTTTTTCCTCTGAACTAAGTGAATGATACATATATGTAATAAAGTAAGATTGTTGATCCCTTTAAAGTTGCTTTCCTTTAGAAAAGCAGATCAAAGAACCTGTGCTAACAGCCATCCTGGGCATGCTAGGGTGCTTGCTAGTATAGTAGCATTATGAGCAATGTTTTAATTGAATAATTATTAAATAATTAATTCAATTTTACAGATGAATGTATTGAAGCTCAGATTTAAGGCTACAGGGCAAGTCATTTGCTAAGCTGGGTCTCAAACACAGATTTCCATCTCCAAATCATATATTGTCACTATTCTATGACACATGATTTATATATCATTGGAAGTATGACTAGGGCAGGCTGGAGACATAACATCTTTTAGTTATGGGGGCCTTCACCACACTAGTCATTTTCTAATGTTTTCCTTTCTTCATTTTCTTCAGTGCTATTTCCATTTCTTCAAATAGTACACTGGGGCCTGAATTGTCATTATGAAAATGTGCTGGTTTCAATATCCTTGTTAAAGAAAATAGTGAGTCATAGAAATGTTGAAAGATCTTTTACATTTTTTTTTAGTTTATTTCTGATTTTTCAGTTTCATCTTTAAGCACTTTTTGAATGATTTAGCTGAACTCAGTGTCCCATCAAATTTTCTGTAAATTGGTTTTTACTTCTGCAACATCTTACTATTTTATAAAATGATTTCACGGAATCATAATCTTCTACCCTGAATTTCTATTTCAAAATTCCCTTGTCCTTTGATGACATGTTTCTCCATTTGCCATGAAGAACACGTGTGCTGACTAAAAATTTTTCTGGTTCCTTTTTTTAGCTTTCTCATTGTTTTTTTTTATTTTTTTTTCCAGTCATTCAATGTCCTTCATGATGTGATATATCTTAAGAATCAACTCCTTGTTAAGTCCTCCACGTTTTTTAACCTCCTACACATATACCCTTTATGTATAATTTGTCTAGTACATATACTAAATTAATGCCCCGGATGAGTATGAGAGCATTAATTACTACTGACCTATATGCCTAATTTTTCACCTTTGCAGAATCGTTGTGAAAATGATCTACACATGAATTAAGGCCATTCTTGATGAAAATACGATGAATTAGCAAATTTTTGCTCCCAATGTTCTAAAGTGGACCATACTTTACAGTCATAAAATGTGTTTGCCAAAAAAGTATATCAGGCTATATTTATTATTCATTGACTACAAAATTGCATTTCATTCACTAGAATAAAACACTACCTTAAGTACTGTCTTCTTAACAATTTGTCCCCCATTCAAAATAGTATAAAATGTTAGTAGGTAGGTATTTGATACTGTTGTGAAGAAAGTGCAGTTCAGAGTATATTTGGAAAGATTCTTTATGAAAATTGAGAGCCTCAAAATGCTTTTATTTGTGAATAAAATATTTATTCCATTGTGACCCCTAATGCTCCTAGCTTTCTAAATGAGATTTTATAATTGTTCAAAGTACTTCAGCATAACAATTCATGAAAGAAAAAAAATGGGTAAAGCATACCTTTTATACTGACTATGTAGAGTAAGATAGAAAGACCATTGAGTTGATCTAACTGCATATATATTTATGTATATGTGTATATGTATAGGAGCATATATATATACATGCATACATATGTGTATCTATCTATCTATCTATCTATCTATCTATCTATCAGCAGATGGATGATGATTTTGATCCAGAATTGAAAAAAAAAATAAGTTGGATTAAATTGACTTTGGGGGTGGGGGTGGTAAATTTATGTCATACTTTCAATGCTCCCAACTATCTATATGAAAAACAAACAAATATACTACTTATTGCCTGTATTCTTGCAGTGTTGTTATGTGTTTGCAGATAACAAAATACTACAATAACATTAGGAATAAATTGACTTAAAAAGAGTAATAGATAGAGAATAATGGAAAAATAGCAGCAAATTTCTAACAGCAATGTGGGATAGGTTATTCAAAACATATATGACTAGAAAAAAGTGAATAAGAGGTGGGGCCAGCTATGGAATACAAATAATGAGTAACACATGAAAAGTCCAGGTGCTTCACTGGTACCATATAATATTAGGATATCTGGAGGAAGGCACAGATAGATTCTCCTCTATTAAGCATTTATAATAAGGCATGGAAAAGAGTCACAGATAAGAAGGCCTAGGTGGGTTACAGTCTACTTGACTGTAGAGTATATTCACATCAATGAGATCATAGATTCATTGATGAACTGTAACTGGAAGTTTTGTTTCAATTTCTATAAGCAGATCCCTTGGTTTTCATTCATAAGGGGGTTTGCATTCATTGTTATCTGCCTAGAATTCTTATTCCTTTTCTGTCTTTGAGTTAGGTTATAGGAATTTGGAAGTATGCTGACACAATTGTTAGGCTGCAGTGGAGTAAGTACATGGAAAGATCCCTTGATTTGGAATCAGAGGGCCTGATTTGAAACCTGATCTACACTTACTATCACTGTAAATGAACAAGTCAAGTAATCTCTATGGGACTCAATTTCCTTATTTATAACTAGGCATTGAACTAGATTGAGAGTCAGAGTCCAGTCAGATTCAGCCCTTGGGCCATAGTTTACCTACCTCCAGACTGGTTGGTTGATGTTCTTTGTTTTCAAAGAGCATCAGGATGATATCACCATATTAGAGTCAAGTCACAGTGTGTACAACTGTGGCTGATCAGACCAATAGGAGCTCAGAATGCTCTACCACAAGTTGAGCACAAATAGTCCATGTGACCATTTGGGGTGGATTTTCTAAATCTGTGCCTCTTACCATTCTTTTGATTTACTGCAATTCTGCTTTGCTCATAGAGCACAACATCTTCTCTGATACTGGACAATCCTGTGCCAATATCTCCCATGTCACAAATCAATTTCAAAGTTTTAAAGAAAAACCTTAAGAGTGTCCTTGTATCACTTTTTCTGTCTACTGTGTAATTGCTTGCCCTTTGTGAGTCCTTCATAAAATGGTCTTTTGTAGCAAGTGTCCATGTGGCATTCAAGCAACATGGCCAGCCCAGCATAGTTGCACTCTCTGGGGTAGAATTTAATTGCTTGGCGGTTTAGTTTGAAAAAAAAACGACCTTAGAGTCTGGTAACTTATCTTGCCTGGTAATCTTCAGAATCTTTCTAAGACAGTTCAAGTGGAAGCGATTCAGTTTCCTGGCATGGCTCTGGTATACTGTCCAGGTTTAAAAGGCATATGACAATGAGGTCAGCATGATGGCTTTGTAGACCTTCAGTTTCGTAGTCAGTCTAATAGCTCTTTTCTTCCACACTTTCCTTCAGAGCCTCCAAAACACCAGCTAACTTTGGCAATGCATGTGTCAACCTCATTATCAATGTGTATACTCCTGGAAAGTATATTGCCAAGGTAAATGAACTTATCCACAGTATTCAAAACTTCTCTATTTGCTGTAACCACTGGTTCCACATACGGATGTTTGTAGGTGTTGGCGGATGGAGCACTTGTGTTGTTTTAGTGTTAATTGTTAGGCCAAAATTAGCACAAACAGCAGAGAATTGATCCATACTTTGTTGCCTCTCAGTTTCAGAGTCTTCATTGAGTACACCGTCATCTGCCAACAAAAAAAAATCATGCACCAGCACACCCCCCATTTTGGTCTGGTCTTGTAGCCTTTTCAAGTTGAAGAATTTACCATTAGTGTAGTAGCTGACCTCAATGCTATATTAATCCTCTTTGAAAGTGTATGATAGCATAGCTGAAAATATCATGCTAAAAAGCATGGCAGCACAGCGAGTCAGTGTCAGGATGACCTGGGGAACCGAATCCGGGCTCAGACACTTAGCACGAAACACCTGGCCGTGTAACCTTGAGCAGGTTACTTAACCCCAATTGCTTAGGGTCACGCAGGTGGCTCAGCAAGTAACAGCACTGGCTCCAGTGTCGGGATGACCTGGAGATCAAATCTGGGCTCAGATACTTAGCACCACACCCAGAAATAACTGGCCATATAACTTTGAGCAAGTTACTTAACCCTGATTGCTTAAAAAAAAAATAAAAATAAAAAGCATGGCAGCAAGCACACAGCCTTGTTTCACTCTCTTGGTGATGGGGAGAGAGCAAGAGTATCATTCATTACCCAGAACCCTGCTAAGCATGCTGTCCTGACATTGACATACAATACAGATGAACTTCTCCAAGCAACCAAATTTTGACATAATTTTCCATAAGCCCTCAAGACTGACTGTATCAAAGGCCTTGGTCAGATCTACAAACATTGTGCACAGAATTCTGTTCTGCTCCTGCCATTTCTCAAGTTGTCGGACAGGAAACACCATGTTGACTGTTTCTATTAGTTCATATAAGTCTTTCCGGGTTTTTTCTAAAGTCTGCCTGCTCATCATTTCTTATAGTACAATAGTATTCCATTGCCTTCATATACCATGACTTATTTAGTCATTCCCCAATTGATAGGCATCTCCTCAATTTTCAATTCTTTGCCACCACAAAAAGAGCTGCTGTAAAATTTTTTGCACATGTGGGATCTTTTCCCATTTTTATGATCTCTTAGACATACAGCCCCAGAAGTGTTATTGCTGGGTCAAAGTGTATGCACACTTTTATAGCCCTTTGATCATAGTTCCAAATTGCTCTCAAGAATGGTTGAATCAATCTGGCCTCAGACACTTAACACAAAAAAGCTAGCCATGTGACCTTGGGTAAGTCACTTAACCTCAACTGCCCTCCAAAAAAACAAAAAAAATTGGTTGAATCAGTTCACAACTCCACCAATAATACCTTAATGTTCCAACTTTCCCACATCTTCTCCAACATTCATAATTTTCTTGTTTTGTTATGTTAGCCAGTCTGATAGGTGTAATGTGGTACTTCTGAGTTGTTTTGATTTGAATTTCTCTAATCAATCATGATTTAGAGCATTTTTTCATGTGCCTATAGATAGCTTTCACTTCTTCAAATAAAAATTTCAAGGTCATATTCTTTGTGCATTTATTAATGGGGGAATGACTTGTATTCTTACAAAATTTGACTCAGTTCTCAATATATTTTATAAATGAGGCCTTTATATGAGACACTGGCTGTAAAAATTGTTTCCCAGTTTTCTGCTTTCCTTCTAATCTTGGTTGCCTTGGCTCTGCAAAACATTTTCAATTTAATGTAATTAAAATCACCCATTTTGCATTTCATATTTTCTCTATCTCTTATTTGGTCACAAAATCTTCTATTCTCCATAAATCTGGCAGGTAAAATATTCCTCGTCCATTAGTTTGCTTATAGTATCAACCTTTATGCCTACATTGTGGACCCATTTTGACTTCATCTTGGTATCTGGCATAAGATGATAGTCCATGCCCAGTTTCTACCATTCTATTTTCCAGTTTTCTCAGCAGTTTTTTTTTTATCAAATAGTGAGTTCTTATTCCAGAAGCTGCAGTCTTTGGTTTATCAAACAGTAGATTACTATACACATTGATTACTGTGTCTTGTGTACCTAACCGATTCCATTGATCTACCACTCTATTTCTTAGCCAGTACCAAGTAGTTTTGATGATTGCTGCTTTATATTACAATTTAAGGTCTGCTAGGACTAGGCCACTTTCACTTGCATTTTTTCCCATTAATTATATGATATTCTAAAACTTTTGCTCTTCAAGATAATGTTTGTTGCTATTTTTTATAGCTCTATGAAATAATTTTTGGTAGTTTGATTGGTATGGCACTGAATAAGCAAATTAATTTAGGCTGAATTGTCATTTTTATTATATTGACTCAGTCTTTCCATAAGCAACTGATATTTTTCCAATTATTTAGATCTCACTTTATTTGTGTAATTAGTGTTTTGTAATTGTGTTCATATAGTTCCTGGGTTTGTCTTGGCAGATAACCTGCCAAATATTTTATAATGCTACAGTAACTTTAAATGGAATGTCTCTTTCTATCTCTTGGTATTGGGTTTTATTAGTAATATATAGAAATACAGATGATTTAGGTGAGTTTATATTATATCCTCCAATTTTGCTAAAGTTGTTTATTATTTCAAATAGTTTTTTGTACTTGATTCTCTAAGTATATATCATCATATCATCTGCAAGGAATGATAGTTTTGTTTTTTATTTGCAGTAACAGTAATGAAATTTGAAGATCCCTTTGTATTGCTAAAGTAAGAGGTACTTAACATCTAGTTTCAAATTAAGCCTCTGTTAAAGAAACAGAAGGTATGAGCCCCTGTTGCTGATGTAAGAGGAAGGGGCTGAGCAGAGAGGAGCTATACCAAGGAAGAGCACAAGCTGGACAGGCAGAACTTCTTGGGATGAGCATCTAGAGGCAGGGCAGCTGCTGCCAGGGAGAGAGAGAGACAGAGA
>NW_027187135.1:0-14623 GCF_028583685.1 Petaurus breviceps papuanus | reverse complement strand
CGCACGCTGCGCTCCGAGCTGCATCCAATCAGAGCTGCAGCAGTGAGTGCATCATCCTGTTCTTCCCCAGTGATTTGCTTGCTGGTGCCATTGAGAGCAGTGCCGCGGAGGAGAGCTGAGGCAGGACAACATAAAAACCCGGTATGTAAGCGGGAGTGAGGGGGCATGATGGAGGATAAAAAGGGCATGATGGAGGAAAAAAGAAGAACTCAGGGGGCATGATGGAGTGAAAAGGACTGACGGTCATAATTTTATTAATCTGTCTGTTTTGACCCCCAGACATGAGTACAAAAAGGAAGAGCTACCGTATACTGTTGAGTATAAGACAGCAATTGTAGAGGAGTCACATGGCAAGAATCTTGCAGTTTTCTGTAAAGAAAAACTTTTGTATCTTTGAATGGTCAGAAAATGGAGAGCAGATTACAATAACCTCAATCAACAGGTGGATGAGGGAAAAGGGAAAAAGTGCAGGTCTGGATCAGGTTGGCAGCCCTTATATCCTGACTTGGAGATCCTCATTGGTGAATGGATTGCTGACAGGAGAGCAAAGGCCTTGGTTGTGCGCAGGGCTGATATTCAAGCATTTGCCCTTTCAATGGCACCAGAGTTTGAAATGGTCTCAGAAGGATTCAAAGCATCGCAACACTGGTTGGATGGTTTCCTTCAATGGTATGAACTGTCCCTAAGAAGATCAACAACACTGTTTAAGTTGGAAGATGCTGAAGTTATTAAACGTGCACTTGCATTCAAGTCCTTTATTGATAGGATCGACATTTCCAAATACCAAACCTGCAATATGATTGCTATGGATGAACCTGCAGTGTTTATGGGACAAGGATCTCAAACAGCAATTCATCACAGGGGTGCAACGTCAATCTACATTCCCACCACTGGCTATAAAAGTGCACGGGTCACCTGTGTTTTGGCAATTCGTTTGGATGGAAAGAAAGCCACACCTCTAATCATCAGTAACGGCAAGAAAGATAAGATTGAATGTGTATCTGGCATTTACATTCTTGAAACCAAAAAAGCCTGGTGTACACAAGCCATTATAAGAAAGTGGGTTGATTTAATGCTGCCACTTGTTATGCGAGGTAACCAAAGAGGTCTGATAGTCTGGGATTCAGCCAGCACTCACCGCGCTAAAGAAATGAACTTCCTTGCAGAGAGAAGAATAGATCAAGTAATGATTCCTGCAGGAATGACTGCCTGTCTCCAGACCCTTGATATTGCAATAAACAAGCCATTCAAGGACCATTTGCGCATGGAAGTCAATGACTACATTGAAAATAGAATGGAAAGAAATCAGCGTGGAAACTTTGTGAAGTCCTGTCTGCAAGAAGTCGTGACTTGGGTGAAGAAGTCATGGGATAAAATTACTGACAGCTGTGTCACCAAGGCACTACGAGCAGGTTACCTGGACAAGACATATTCATTTAAAGAGAGCTATGTTGCTGGACATGACAGATTGGGTCCACTTCTTCTGAAGGAAATGGAGGCGCAAGACATCCAGGACGGAATTCAGGGTATGGACACTTATGACGATGTTGTTGAAGAAGATGACATGATCATTATTGAATAAAGGTACATTTTTTTTGTTCACATTTACCTGTTTATTAAAATTGTTGTCAATGTTCATTAAAATAAGCCCTCCCCTGAAAATAAGCCCTCTGGTGTTTTTCTGTCCAAAAAAATTAATAAGACAGTGTCTTATTATCAGGGAAACATGGTAGGTTTCAGTACTTTGAGCATGCCCTGATATTCTACCACCTGGTTTTGGTCCTTTGACCATAGAGAAATTTGGAGGGACTGATTGCCAGACATGTTCCATATAGTTATTACTATTATATAATGATGAAGCCTTGTAAAACTAGAGAACTCAAATAGCTGATGACTAAAAAGTGAATGAGCTTAAAGTGAGTACAATTGTAAATATATGACTCAATCATTACACAGCTTCTTTCCTTGGTGACTTTGAGAAGGACTACTCTGAGCTGCTCCCTGAACTGCTGTACTGGGAGGAGCAACTGGACAAGTTTCACCACTTGGCCATTTGACATCCATGAGTACTTGATTCCTTTGTTTCTTTGCTTTATTCCTTTTTTTAAGGCAATTAGGGTTAAGTAACTTGCTCAAGGTTATATGGCCAGTTATTTCTGTGTGGGTGTTAAGTGTCTGAGCCCAGATTCGATCCCACGTTATCCCAACTCTGGGGCCGGTGCTCTTATTCACTGCGCCACCTGGCCACCCCTCTTTGCTTTATTCTTTTGAGATTGGGGTACAATTGAAACTGAATGGTGCTCACACCAAGTTCTAGAGAAGTAGTGGCCAACATCAGCATAGAAGCATCCTAGTCCAAAAGCAATGAAGAATATCATGACCCAAAAGAAATCAACTTGTCATAGGAGCAGATAGACCAGATCAGGAGATTACCTCAACCTAAAAGGAGTAAGTCTTCATTTGTTTCAAGTGTTTAAATATCATCTTAGCAAGTGCTCTTTATTAAATATATAATTGTCATGTTAATAATCTATAAGGAGCATGCAGCTGGGAATTCATGAGCAACAGTGCGAAGAACCCCACTGCAGCCCTTCCGTATTAGCTTAGAATCCTGTATATGCTGGTAAATGCTTAGCAAGCATCTTTCTCAGAAAATCTAGATAAATAGATGGATGGATGGATGGACAGACGGACAGACAGACAGATAGACAGATAGATAGATGATAGATAAAAGATAGAAATCAGTGAATAGAGAGACATACATATACATATAAAGACACATATATGCATATATATGCACCCATATACATTTTATATATAGGCATGACAGTCTTTTATGTTTAATCTACAGTAACATTTTCTCTATCACTTTTTTAAGTCTAGACAATCAAAAAATTAAGTTCTGATTTACAGCACTTACTAAATTCTGAAATGTAAATATTCACACTGGAAAACGTAATAACTGACTCTCATAAATTTGGTGGGGGTGGATGAAGCACAGCCTTGCTTAGAACCCAGTGGTGTTCCCATACTATCATGAGAATTGGGAAAAGGAACCTATAGCAAGTGCTACACTTATACGAACTGTTGCAAAATGTAATTAGTAGAATTAGGAAAATTATATTCACAATTATAGAATATCCAGTATAGATAATACAATATAATAGGAAAACACAATGACATCCAAAAAGGGGGAAATATTAAATATGTTGATATTATACTGACTAAGCTTGGTAACAAATGAGGGAAGAGAAGATGCCCCTCTCCGTTTTTTGCAAAAATGGGGGCCTTTGTTGTTGAATATTGCATATAATGTTAGATAGCAGTGATGTGCTATATCGTTTTGAGGAATAGCTTTTTCTCTGTTTTTTTTTTTTTTTGGATTCTTTGTTGGAATATATGAAGGCATTTCTAATTATGGGAGGGTGAAACATAGATCTATAAATGAAAGTGATATAAAAACATTTTTTTCAAAGAAACAATTTGGAGCAATAATATTCATGAAATAAAAGGCAAAATAACATTATCAGCAATAATACATTGCATTTGTATTTGTATAGCTTTATTCTTTTCAAAGTATACTAGGACATTTCAAGTACTTTCCCTATTTAACTCATTTATCTTGCAACACAAACAACATTAGTTGATAAAGATATTTGGCCTTTCAATGCAAATAGCATTTCTTTCACCTTATCTCATTTCCTGATAGTTTTATCACACTTACTCTCAGTAGCAATTTCTAAATTTCTAGTAATTCTAAAGTAAACTACTTAATGTTCATTTCCTTGAAAATGTGTGATTTGGCAACAATACTATACACAGATGCCTCCCTTGATATCAAGGTGGAGAAATATACCACAGTTTCTTCCATAAGAGTCAGAGATAGAGTAGGGAGAAAAAGTAAAAATCAAAAGAAAACATATGTCTCTATAGTAAGGAGCTCTCAATTCAGTTCTTGTATCTTGTGCAAGATTGGGTCAGGGCATTAAAATTCCCTGACATTAAATTTCTTCATATTGAAAATAAAGGGGTTGGAATTGATGGCCTCTTGATTTCCCAATGAGCTATAGCTCTACATGACCTTTGTCTACCAAAGTTAATCATGTATCATCAACAATGCAACACATAGTTAAGATTTCAATTGTGCTCTGTATACTATGGATCCATAGCATGTACCCAGTTTTCTATCAAAGTAAAAAGCTTATTTTTTTTAAGCAATTGGGATTACGTAACTTGCTCAAGTTTACATGGCCAGTTTTGCATGTGTGTGTCTGTGTGTGTGTGTGTGTCTGTGTGTATGTGTGTGGATGGGTGGGTGTTAAGTATCTGAAGCAGAACCGATTCTGGGTTCTCCTGACTCCAGGGCTGGTGCTCTTACTCACTGCGCCACCTAGCTGCCCCAGGCTTCTTTTTCTAATGACACCGACTTCTCTGTTTGTTATTATTGTATTTTTCTGGGCTCAGTTTTTCACTTCCTCATATAGAGTTCTCCATCTCCACCTCTGCATCTTTGTATTGGATGTTCTCCATTCCTGTAATACAATCCCCCTCGATTCCCATTTCTCACAATTTTTTTTAAAGCAATCAGGGTTAAGTAACTTGCTCAAGGTTACACGACCAGTTATTTCTGGGTGTGGTGCTAAGTATCTGAGCCCGGATTTGATCCCCAGGTCATCCCAACACTGGAGCTGGTGCTCTTACTCGCTGAGCCACCTGGCCTCCTCTAAGCAATTGGGGTTAAGTAACTTGCTCAAGGTTACACGGCCACGTGTTTCTGGGTGGGTAATAAGTATCTGAGCCCGGATTCGATCCCCAGGTCATCCTGACACTAGAGCCGATGCTCTTACTTGCTGTGCTACCTGGCCGCCCCTCTCACAATTTCTTTAACCCCTCAAGGCTCAGCTCAAGGGCCACTTTCTATATGAGACCTTTCCTGATGTCCCCAGATTCTTCTCAAATTCACCTCATGTCTAATTTGTATCTATTTATAAATTCACATATGTCTGTGTATATATGCACAGATACTTATGTGTATGTATGTACATGCATGTATGTATTCTTTTCTTCTGGTGATACTTGAGTTCTTTGAAGGCAGGGAGACTTTTCTTTTTGGTTGTCATATTTTTGGCTTCTAACAAAGTTGCTGAAACAAAGAAGGACTTAATAAATCATATCAATCTGATTTTTGGCCAACATGCAAGCATTATTCAGTTTTAAAGACTATTGCTAATATGCACTGAGAAGAAGTTATAAGCAGCTATAACAGCTAGCCAAAGCAGAAATTTTCCAAGTCTATGAAGTTCTTACTGGCCAGTCCTGGTATTCCATGTCCCTTTTGGGGCTCTGTGGTTGTTGGGGCTTTTTTTTTTCTTAAAATGAAATTTAATCTATGGGTTAAGAAATGGAATTTTCTAGTCTTAAAAACAAGACAAAACAGGGGCGGCCAGGTAGTACAGCAAGTAAGAGCACCGGCTCCAGTGATGGGATGAGTTGGGGATCAAATCTTGGCTCAGATACTTAGCACCACACGGAGAAATAACTGGCTGTGTAACACTGAGCAAGTTATTTAACCCTGATTACTTAAAAAAAATAAATTAAAAACAAACAAAAACAAGACAAAACAAAAAAATTGGCCTAGGCAAGTGTAACAATATTTATGGCCAGAAGACAATCATCAAGGAATGCAAGCTTGGGCATAGCAACTTATGAAAATATTTGCTAAAACTTGCAGGGGTCATTTTATGTACCAGCAACTTTAATAAAAATAGTCACATATATTTTAAAGTCTTAAGGCATATGTTTATACAATATATACCATGGAATTAACATACATGAATATACCCATATGAATATTGTTTTTCAAGATAATCTAACACAGAAAAAAGCATACTTATTCTTTTGAGCATTTAGAGATGTTGGGAACTTCAGATTTAATCTATGACAAACATGTGAGAATTTAGATGAGCTGTCTAAGTTCATATAAGTAGTAAGTGGCAGAACTGAGATTATGTATTCTGAGTTGTGGAGGTATGTTTGTGTCTGTGTGTGTTTATAAAGAGCTGGTCTGGGTTAATGTGAATAACACATCCCCTAAAATTGTCTCATTCAAATTTGTACTGCATATTTCTATTGGTCTGGAAACAATTACCATATTTTATACAATTATAATTTCAAATAATGCAAATTCAAATACATGTTATTTCAGGAAAGTCATTATTTGTACTAATAGGACACTAGGTGTATGCATATGTATTCCATAGAAGATAATGAAATGCTTTGCAAGTTTTTTTTTCTATGATTTCCTACTCATAAGAAAAACATATTTGCTCTCCATAGTTTTCATTTATTTTATTAGAGGAGAATGAACCTGATTGCCACATTTCAGATATTTATCATGATGCTGTAAGTTTTTTTTGAAGAAACAATGCACTGAAATGACGTAGAAATACAATATTTGTTCCTTCAGTCAGTAATATTACTTGCATAATCAGTGTTTGTCAATAAACCAAATAAAAGTAGATCACATTGTCTCAAATTTCCTATATTTTCTTGTTCGTGTATTTGTTGAGATTGCCAAGGCAGTTATTGCATGCCTGATTTTATCATATGCCCCTCGTTATAGCATATAATCCATTTGCTTGTAAGTTACATTCCTTCAAACAGGCATATACTCTCTCAAACAATAAAAAGATTTCCCCCCACTCTTTTGGACTACCACCTAATGAAAGAGAACAGGAATACATCATATTTTGTTGCTTATGTTATATCTCTTATTTGTTTGGTCATGAGGAGTTGGCAGACACTTTTACTGTAATTTGTAAATATTAACTTGCTTTTATTTTGCTCTTCCCTATTCCTTGAGACAATATCAACAGCTTGATGATTGCATTAACCAACTTTATAGGCTGCCAGAGTACATTTTTACATTTCTACATTTTCGAAAAAGTCTCTACATTTTCTTGGGCTTTTTTATTGGTAAGAAATCTATTACTTATACACTAAACTAAAAAGAAAAAAAAAGAAAAGAAAAACTCACAATAATGAAAGCTTTGTTTATACCCTAGTGCATAAATTTACTGAGAACTACACTATTTGCAACAGCAACAAAGAAATCATTAGTGGTGGATTTGGGAAAGATACTCTCTGAGCCAGTGTGTTCACAAGGTGAGATCAGAAAGCTACGGGGTAACTTGTGCATGAATATCTCCAAAATAGAAACTAAAAAAGTAGCAGTTGATAGACATCACTTTTTTTACAGCAAATATTTTTAAAAAGCTAAAAACTACAATATAGTACTGTCACTAAGCATATTCTAAAAGACTTTTTATAAAGTACATAGATGCATACCACAAAGTAGAATTTTTATGTCAATTTTAAAGATATGCTTCCTATAAAAATGCCAAAATTATTAACTGCATCTTTTCTCACTCTGGATCATTCTCTTCCCCTGTTTATTTTTTTTTTCTTTTTTGGAGGGAGGCAATTGGGGTTAAGTGAGTTGACCAAGGTCACACAGCTAGTAAGTGTGCCCAATATCTGAGGCCGAATTTGAACTCAGGTCCTCTTGACTCCAGGGCCGCTGCTCTATTCACTGTGCCATGTAGCCTACCTCTACCCCCAGCCCATCCCCATTGTTTCTAAAGCAGCACTGGCATTTTTCTAAAAATGAAGAGGGAGGATAAAAATACTGGAGATAGTTCAAATTTCACAATCAGCTAGGACAGTCGAGATGACAAAAATTAATCTCCTAACCCATCACAAAAGCTGAGAGTGAAGTGAGAGTTGGTAAGGCACTCAATTGATCATCAAACATTTTCAATAAGCCTTTGTTTGATTTAATTCTTTGAAAGGAGAAACACTGGCTTGAGGCACTGATATTCCCTTCTGACAACATTACAGGACATTGGCATAGAGCAAATATATTTACATTTGGGAGCCAGGAAAAAGTGTTCTTCTCTGAGTCATCTGTTTATATGAGATAGAAACTAGGGTGGGATTGGAGTCACTAACTTGGAAGAGAGACTTTCGCATCTCTCTTCCCAGAGATCTCCCTTAGGGATGAGACAGGTATGGGACACAGCAAGTATCTGGATTTGTTTGGTTTGACTATTCTTATTAGTTGTAATGATTATGTTTGTTTGTTTTACTACAAACACACACATTTGCACACATATGAAGTGTATAAGTACATATATATATGTATGAGTATATAAACAAAATGTACAAAAGTACACATATATGCATACACATGCATATATTTATATGTGTATGTAATAATAGCTAACATTTATGTAGTATTGGCTATATGCCAAGCACTGTGCTAAGCACTTTTCAAATATTATATCATTTGATTCTCACAAGAACCCTGGGAAGTGTTTTTTTTATAATTATCCTCATTTTACAGAGGAGGAAATGGAAGCAAAAGGAGTAAAGTTACTTGCCCAGAGTTACACAGTTTGCTGTTGCTACTGTTAGTCAGTAATGTTTAACTCTTAAGGATCTAGTTGGTGTTTTCTTGTCAAGGATACTGAAGAAGGTTCCTGTAACCTTATTCATTTCGTTTTATGGGTGAGAAAATTGAACAAACAGGGTGAAGTGACTTGCCCAAAGGTCACACAAATGACTATGTGAAGCCAGATTTGAACTCTATGAGTCACCAAATGAATGTACTTTGTTTATGATTGGAAAGTAATCTCCATTTGAGAAGAGGGACGTTGTGATTGACTAAATGAATGTAATATCCAGGGGTGGAGAAGTACTTGGAAATTATTGAATTACACTCGGTGAATGCTGTATTTTGAATAATGCTGTACCTTGATTTTCCATGGATGTTTTGATATGTTATGGAATAAATAGAGTGATCACTAATACTGAGTAATCACAACCTTAAAAAAGCTGTTCACAGTAGCAGTTTTTCTGGAAAGCTTCTGTGCATGGCATTACACACACACACATACACACACATACACACAGATAATAGATAGATACACACATACATATACATACACACATATGTACATAAACATGTGTGGATGTATGTAGAAGTATATATGAATGAATGAATGATGAAATGAATGTAAAAATGAATAAAAAGAAGAAAAAACATTAAAGCATTTTAAAAAATCCTCTGGAGAGTAAAAGAAAGTTCAGAGGAAAATGCAGACAAATGACAGTTTTGAAAATGATGCATTTTACATTCATTTTTTCAAAAGCATGATGTCATTCATGGTTTCATAAATCTTTTTCTATGCTGTCTTGTATTTGGAAATGTGTTCCATGTGTTCCTCTGTACGTGTAATTATTTAAAGTTCAGACTAAAATTAGATAAAATTTAAAAGGAAATGTCCCTTGAGATGACAAGGAAACATGAAAACAGGGGATAAGGAGGAGTCAAGAAAGGTAAGATTGGTACAGGTTTTAAGAAAGTATTCCCAACAGACTGCAGGCAAAGTCAAGAAGGCAGAGTAAAGTAGGATTAGCCTGACATCTCCCCCAAACCCCTCCAAACACTTTATAAAAAGATTCTAAACAAATTCTGGAGCATCAGAAAGATGGGGAGAAACAAATTACCAGCCCAAGATAAATTGAATAGTCAGCAGGAAATGTCTGTCACACCATGGGCGAGAAAAGAGTTTGGTGAAGTGCAGGCATTATCAGAAAGAGCAGACCCCAGCAAACCTGGAGCAGGGCTTCTGCTTTTGCAGTCATGATGCTTTCCAGACATCTCAGCCCACAGATGCAAAAGAGAACTTAGAAGGTCAGCAAGAAGGGGTGGTGGCACTTGGGTGAAAGTGAAATTCAGTCCAGGTCAGGCCAGGAACAGGCCTTGGAAGTGATTGAATCAGCAGTGTCAGTGGCAGCTGCTATTTCTGGAGCTCTCAGACCACAGACTGCAAGGGGAACAAATGACTGGTCAAAAGGAGATTACAAGGGTTTTTTGTTAGCACTGAGGCAAGACTCTATTTCTTTCCCCATACAGGACCCAGTCCTGGCTAGCAGTCCCACACCAGAGGTGGCAGCCACATTGAAGGGGTGACCCACCTCACAGTTCCAGGGCATAAATGCGTGCTTTTGGTTGCTCAGAGGTGAAAGCACAGGACAGAAGAGGATGAAAACATCTCTTCTTAAGAGCATACCACCTTCGAAGAACTGAAAACTTACAGCTCCCTAGAAGTAACTCTGAAAAGAGTTACGCAAAGCTCTGAAGCTTCGGACAGTGTGGCTTCTACCATGGAAGCTGAGACCTACTTTAAAAAAGAGTTAAATTCAAATAATAGGCTGAGAAAATAATCAAACAATATAAAAACTCTGACTAATGAAAATTACTATACTAACAAGGAAGATTAAAATATATATTCAGAAGAAGACAACAAATTCAAAGCTCCTATATCCAAAGCCTCCAAGAAAATTATGAACTGTTCTCATATGAAGGAAGAGCTCTAAAAAGGATTTTGAAAATCAAGTAAGAGAGGGAGAGGAAAAATTGGGAAGAGAAATGAAAGTAGGGCAAGAAAATCATGAAAAATAAGTCAACACCTTGGTGAATGAGACACAAGAAATACAGAGGAAAATAACACCTTAAAAAACAGATTAGGCCAAATGGCAAAAGAGGTCCAAAAAGCCAATGAGGAGAAAAATATCTTAAAAAGCAGAATTGGCCAAAAGGAAAAGGTAAAAAAAAACTAACAGAAAAAAAAATAATTCCTTAAAAATTAGAATGGAACAAAAGAAATCGATCACTTAATGGGAAATCAAGAAACAATAAAACAAAATCAAAAGATTGGAGAAAAATGAAAGACAATGTGAAATAACTGGTTGGAAATAAACAACTGACCTGGAAAATAGATCCAGTAGAGATAATTAAAAGATTATGGAACTACCTGAAAACCATAATAAAAAAAAGAGGCTAGACATCATCTTTCGAGAAATTATCAAGTAAAACTGCTCTAATATTCTGGAACCAGAGGGTAAAATAGAAATTGAAAGAATCTGCTAGTCACCTCCTTACACGGATCCAAAAATGAAAACTGTCAGGAATATTACAGCCAAATTCCAGAGTTCCAAGGTCAAGTAGAAAATATTGTAAGCAGTCAGAAAGAGTTTTCAAGTATGGTAGAGCCACAACTAAGATCACAGAAGATTTAGCAGTTTCCGCATTAAAGTAATAGGACTTGGGATATGATATTCTGGAGGTTCAAGGAGCTAGGATTATAACCAAGAATAATCTACCCAGCAAAAATGCATATAATCCTTAACAGAGGCAAATGGGAATTGAATGAGATAGAGGATTTTCAAGTATTCTTTATGGCAAGACCATAACTGAATAGGAAATTTGACTTTTCAATACACAACTCAAGAGAAACATAAAAAGAAAGGGAAATCATAAGGGACTTAATAAGATTAAAATGTTCACATTAGTACATGGGAAGATATTTGTAACTCATAAGACCTTTCTCATTATTAGTGTAATTAGAAGGTGTGGATTGAGGTCACAGGTGTGATTTCAATAGGAAGGGATGATAATCTAAAAATTAAAATTAAGGCATGAAAGAGAATTGTACTTGGAGAAAGAGAAAGAGAGAGGTAGAATGGAATAGGTTATGTTACATGGAAGAGGCAAGAACAATATTTTACAGTGGAGAGGAAGAAGGGGAAGTTGAGGGACAGTGAGTGAACCTTACTCTCATTAGAATTGGTTCAAAGAGCAAATAACATACACATTCAATTGAGCATAGAAATCTATCTTACCCTACAGGAAAGGTAGGGAATGGAATAGAAGAAAGGGGAGGGGTGTGATAGAAGGGAGAGCAGATTAGGGGAGGGATTAGCAAGAAACAAAATACTTTTGAAGAGGGAAAAAGTGAAAGGAGAGAGAAAATAGAACAAATGATTTGAATGGATGGAAGGAAATACAATTAGCAATAGTAAGTGTGAAAAAAAATTTGAAGCAAGTTCTCTGATAAAGTCCTCCTTTCTCAAACAAATTGATTCAAATTAACAAAAATAATAGCCATTCCCAATTTATAAATAATTAAATATATAATCAATTTTCAGATAAAGTAATCAAAACTATCAATAGCTATATGAAAAAAAATCTAACTATTGATTGGAGAAATACAAATTAAATCAATTCTGAGGTACTACTTCATACCTATTAGATTGACTAATAGGACAAAAAAGGAAAATGACAAATGTTTGAGGGGATGTGGGGGAAAATGAGACAATGAATTGTTGGTAGAGTTGTGAACTGATTCAATCATCTTATAGAGTAATTTGTAACTTTTCTCAAATGTCTATAAAAACATACTACTATTAGGTATGTATGCCAAAAGGGATTAAAAAAAAGGAAAATGACCTCTGTGTACAGAAATATTCATAGCAACTCATTTCTAGGGGCAAAGAATTAGAAATTGAGGGGATGCCCATATATTGGTCAATGGTTGAACAAGCTGTGGTATGTGATTATTACGTAATACCATTGTAGTATAAGAAAGGATGAGTAGGATGATCTTATAAAAAAAAACCTGGAAATACTTTCGTGATATAATGCAAAAATGTACTGTGTACAAAGTAAAAGCAATATTGTAAGAAGATCAGCTTTGAATGACTTAACTATTTTCATTAATACAATGATCCAAGACAATTCTGAAGGATTTATGATGAAAAATGCTCTACATCCCCAGAGAAAGAACAGATATTGTCTGAATACAGATTGAAGCAAACTTTTTAAAAACTTTCCTTATTTTTCTTGATTTTTTTTGTTTTTTTTCATCTATGTTTTCTTTCACAACATGACTATTATGGATATGTTTTGCATGACTACACATGTATAATCTATAGCAGACAAGTTGCCCTCCCAATGGGAGTATGGGGAAGGAAGAAGGGAGAGAATTTGGAACTCAAAGCTTTAAAAATGAATATTAAAAAATTGTTTTTAGGGGTGGCTAGGTGGAACAGCGAATAGAACACTGGCCCTGAAGTCAGGAGGGCCTGAGCTCAAATCTGGCCTCAGACACTTGACACACTTACTAGCCATGTGCCTTTGGGCAAATAACTTAACCCCAATTGCCCTCCAAAATAAAAATATTTTTTTAAAACTATGTGTGTGTGTAATTACCTCACAATAGATGGGTACTTGGCACAGTAGGTAGAGAAGTATTGGCCCTGAAGAGAGGAGGACATGAGTTCAAATCTGTATATTTTCCATCTGTGTGAAATCACCTAACCCCTATTGCCAAACATATACATTTATACATATACATACACATACATACTTGCATATACATACTACATATGTGTATGTACACACAAACACACCGATATTCCCCTCAGGAAAAAAAATTAGGATAGATAGAACAGTTGTTTGTTTTCTTGTTTTTCTCCCAAATTAAAGGGAGTAAGACAGTATATTATAGTGAAAAGAGGATAACATTTGGAGTTAGGAAAATATGGGTTCTAATCTTATTTCTCACCTCAATTAGTTTTATTAATGTGGAATTTTAAATGCTCCTAGCAACCTCTCTAAATTTATGTGCTGCAAACTGATGACTGATTTGAATCAAAGTAGAAAGAGTTTCTACAGCAGGAGTTCTGTCCAGCAATAAAATCTATAAACTTATCCTATTCCCTAGCCCTCCTTGCCCCCCAAAATTTGTAGGGTAATTATAAAATTCCATTTTTATTTCAGAGGATACATGCTTGAAAATTTTCAGTATGGTTCTATGACATATCTTGATCACTGAAAGGAACAGGCTTATGAATTAGTAATTTAATATTTTCTGAAAATAAAATTCATTGTCTCAAGGTCACATGTATAAGAAATAGAAGCCACAAAAACTCATTTCATTCATTAAATATTTATTAAGCAATCACCGTTCACTAATCAGTGACTAATAAGTTCTATGTGAAAGCTAGGTTATATAATAGATAGAGCACTGAGACTGGAGTCTGGAAGACCTGAGTTCAGATCTGGTCTTGAGTATGTTTTGTAATTCTGGGCAAGTCACTTAACCTCTGTTTGATTCAAACACTTACTAGCTGGGTAAACTGGGCAAGTCATTTAAAGCCATTTGCCTTAGTACCTCATCTGGAAAATGAGATAGAGAAGGAAATGGCAAACCACTCCAGAATCTTTGCCAAGAAAATACTATATAGGGTCAAGAAGATTCAGACAAGACTGAAAATAACTTAACAACATCAACAATAACAACAAAAACAACCCTCAGAACACTGGGAAAGAGGTCAGTGAAGGATTTTGAAGAACAATTCTCTGCTTTCAATTGGCAATTTCTTGTTGACCAGTATTCTCTTCTGTTTTTCTTTCTTTGTCAATTTGAAGGTCTTTAACTGCAGGAACAGAATGTTTATGTACAGGGAAGTAAAGAATAAGAAAATAAGAGAATAAAAAGAAAAGCTATCATTGAAAATTTTGGGACATACCTAGAAGTCAAAAAGGAGAGTTGTAAAAGTTACATGCTTAATTCATTGTATATTTAAAGAGAAAAGGATCACGTATATAATAGAGATTTACAATTTTATGTACAATCCACCTTTTCATTCTAATACATATATATATATCTGTCTCTCTCTCTATATATATATATATGAGAGTCTCTCTCTCTCT
>NW_027187134.1:0-10297 GCF_028583685.1 Petaurus breviceps papuanus | reverse complement strand
TTCTGTTTTAAAGGCTTGAAAATGTGGGTGCTTTCTACTTTATCTACCTGTGCCAATGTCATAACTACTCTGATGGCTTTCACTTTCTGGTTTTGGGACTCAGTCTTTTGGTATCTTAATAAATTTTCTAGTTTATTTCCCCATATGGCAAGCATGATGTATTTTGTGATGGATAATTATATCAGCATATCTGTAATCTCCATAGGCATTGTGAATATGGCATTGCTGATACAATAATCTAATTACTCATACAGTTATCTAGATTATTTTCTCCAAAGTTGAATAAGCAAGATGATCCAAAAAAGTGCAAGGAAAAAAACAATCAAAATTACTATTTATATTACCTTTTTATATTTAAAATGCATTTAAAATTTTAAATATATTTTAAAAATAAATCATATTAATATTTATTTGAATTGACACTGGCACCATTATTAACTTGTATATTAAGCGCTCAGGAATCATGTCCATTACATGAAATATCAATAAGGAAGAGTGAGAGATTCACAGCTCTGAGGAGATTCACTATAGTGCACTCATTCATTCATTTGCTTTCAGTGTGTGGAGATACAGTGTGGTTTAAATATGCTCAGTTAAGTAAATTTGTATACTATATGACCCTCACATAATGTACAAGTAACTTTAAAAATAATTGTGCAAAGAAAACATGAATAATACCAGAAGATAATACTATTATGTGTGCATAAAGGAAAAAGAAAATGGCAGTCTATATTCCCCCAATCCTACTAAAGCTGTTCATCCATCACATTCTAAGATTAAAAACAATAAGAATCTAAGCAAATTTGACAAGAAGTTTGCTCCTTTCGTTTGATATTTCAAGAAAATTATTTAAAATACAGAATTGCATTTGTTATTGTTAACACTAAACTTTGCCCTAAAGTCTATATGATGATTTAAACTATTATATAATGAAAATATGAAGTTTTTCCAGTTACCAGTTTGTAGCTCAGTATTCCTTATACTTTAAAACTGCTTATATTCTAATTGGCTGATTGACCACATGACATGTTTATGACCCATTAAAAAAGATGCACTAGAGAGAATTAACTGATGAGCTTTCAATTCCTCTGTGTCCATTTTCTCCTTACATCTTGCAATCTGCCTTCAGCCTCAATTACTCTTTGAGTTTAAACAAATTATATCCATTTTATAGTGGCATCCAGTTTGTTAGCTATCCTATCCAGCCTTGTATCATCAGCAAATTTAATAAGCATACATGTATAACTTTATGGAAATCATTGATTAAAATGTTAAGCATCCAGGGACACTCCCCTAAATCATTCCAAATTAACATCAAACCATTAATAGCTGTTCTTCAGTTTGAGCCATTCAATTAGCTCCCACCAGCTATGATGCAGTATATACAACTTTGAGTCTGGAGTCAGGAAGCCCTGAGTTCAAATTTTACCTCAGACACTAACTATCTGTGTTACACTGGGTAAGTCACTTAGTCACTTAACCTCTTTTTATCTCTGTTTACTCAATAGAAAAATGAAGATATTAAAAGCACCTGTCTTGTGTCATGGTATATGAATACTTATTTCCTCATTCTTTCCCCTGACCCCATTCACCTAAATAGAGGATGGTCTAACCACATATCTCTCCATCAAATCTGACAGAATAACATCAAATAGAGTGCTAAAATATAGGTCAAGTCTAGATAAAGGATTTCCATGATCTACAATCTACTTTTTGTTTGTTTTTTTCTGCATATCAGGAATTTCATCAGCATAGGACACTCCTTCAAAATAGAAATTATTTACCATTTTTATTATGACTATGACATAGTCCATCAAACTTTTACATTTTCTCATTGCTTAATATAGTACCTTAAACAAAAAAGATACTTAACCAATGTTCATTGAACTGTTTTCGAATTCTATGGTATAATCCTTGCCTTTCAGTTTATATTCTATTAGCTAGGATAGGTTGTGCCTCCATATAACTAGGAAAGAAAGCGAAGATTGCTAAGTGTTGTATGATGAGTATACCAAGGACTATAGGAGTCCTACAACATACCCTCACATAAGAGTGTGGTTTTTTTCCCCCAACAACATGGCGATATTTCAAAACATCTGGATGACCTACTGAATTTTTACCTTTAATAAAGATTTTTTAATCATTTTATAGACACAGATAAAATCAATTGCTTGATTATTTTAACTGCCCTTTAAGAGATATTCAATTGACACACTCAACTTTCTGAGGAAGTTTCCTTACCTATTTTGACTAATAAATTTTCTGCTCAACCTTTATAGATGTTCTGATATTGAATTATTCTGAATGTTTACATTACATTATAAAGTTTGATATAGGCTGGTTTAGCAAGAGCCATGTGTTTTCCAACTGCTTTGGGTAAACACTAAATAAATGTTTGTTGATTAACTGATTGTGTGATCAATCTCAAAATATTTCCCCCTACATTATCTTGTTTTACTAGATCAATTCCACAGTGACTTTAGCATAGTAGATATTTAGTAAATGATGAATGGATTGAATTAAGATAGAAATTTTTCCACTATTAATCAATGTGAGGGTAAAAATTGACAAGAATTTGGTTAAGATTGTCAGTAATAAACATTTATTATGCACCTGCTATGGGCCAGATGCTATGCTAAGTGTGGAGATATAATGAAAGTTAAAAAAATGTTCCTGCTCTCAAAGAAATAATATTTTAATGGAACACAAAAGGAGATTGAAAAGGAAGGAGGGATAGGGAGAAGTTATCTAGTTTGGGGACATGATGGAGAGGTCCAGTAGAGTGCTGCTGTGTGGAAAATTAAGAGATACCTGGCCTGGTGCCCTCCTTAAATGGAAGTTCTAGGAGGAGCTCTCTATCTTCCGATCAGAGAGAGGGACCTCAGGGCCAGAGGGTACTAATGAAATGTGAGTTCTAGAAGTAAAGGGATCTTCCAAGAAAAAGACATTCTTGGAACCTGATGGGGAGGTCCAGAATGATTGTTAAGCAGGCTTGAGACATTACTACAAAGGATGCTTAAGCCTGGATGCTACTACCCTACTCACTAGGAAACTTGTATCTGGGGGGCGAGGGGGTAAGTTTTAATGTTAATAGGGTGAGAAGCAAGTTAGGGCACAGAACAGGAGCTGTTTCCAACTTTTATTTCAAATGTTAATCAAATCAACAGACATTCATGGAGTGTTTACAATTTGCCAGTCACTGTGGTAGAACTTGTTTCCATACTACAGTTGCCTCCAAACAACCAGACATCAGTTGATTTCCTTGGCCAAGATTTTCACTGGTGTTGGGTAGAATACCATAAATTGCCAAAGGAATGATGGTTTTGACTAGTCTCCTATTTTTTTCAAACATTAAAATACACACTTTAATCACAGAATACATAGGCCTATATAAGAACAATTAGTTCTATGCTGATGCTTGAACCTTGCAGCACCAACTAAACAGGAGAGCACCAATAAATGAAGAATCGTGGACCAGGCAGAGATTGGAAGCATTCATGTTTATTGCATGCATGCTACTCAAGTCTCAAATAAGCATCTGCAGGTGAGGGTTTGTAGCTGTAGCTGATGCACTTACATCATACTTTCTCATGGGAAACTTCATGTAGTTTGCTACATGAGGTACCTACCTTGCAACTTTGCTAGAGGCTACTCAACGTGGGAAGCTTCCCTGCTTTCTTATCTCATCTCTCACTACTTTATCTATATCACTCAAGCTGCCAGGATTTCAGGGATGGCCAGAATGTTCCAAGCCTCCCTTGCAGAGGGAATGAGTAAGGAGGAGGATGGAGGAGAATGTCACCATCCTGATATACTGGGCCTGGGTCAGGGGAAACAGGCTCAAGGAGGTCCTTGACCTGGATTCATACCCATGGCACACCCCTCAGAGCTAACCCTCAACATCACCCCCTAACACTATGCTATGGAGCAGGCATAAGCATGCATTCACCTGTCATTCCTCTGCTAGAGGCTGATCAGACTTTACAGATACAGTAAGGATCATCTTAACAGTGATAGGGACAGAGCTATTGTTTCAAGTAAAAGACCAGCCAATGCAAGGATCAAGCCAAGGTAGCAGTGGCCTTTTTTTTTTGGGGGGGGGGGGAGAATCAAACAGCTTGTGGTTATGGTTTGATAAGATTCCATGCCAGATGACGGAGGTGATAGGGTCCATTTTCTGCATGTTCCTTATGAAATCATCACATGAAGCAGCTGCAGCTCCAAGCAGCCGTTTGACTGGCAAATTGATTTGATTGATTCAAATTTGATTACATACTAGAAACACATTTAGTTCAAGTTAAGCACATTAACACATATCAGCCAGAATAAAATCCCAATTGCTTCTTTGTTACTCATTAATGAAACTTAATGACTCCGACAAAACATTAATGAAGAAAAAAAATATTGGCTTGCATAATTCATTTGGAAAAATTAATTAATTGTTGTATTAAGGGCAGCCTGTTCCACAAAGTAATTACTGACGCTTTGATGGAGAATTGCTTTATGTTATTTATTTAGCAAGCTGTTGTTTCCCTCTTTAGTTTCCTATTGATTTGTTATGCATATCATATGGTTTTCTCCTGGAGAGAGAAATGAAGTACAGTTGGAATGATGATTGCAACTTTACATTTGCGTTTGATAAGGAGACTGCCTTTTAATATGTTTATTAAA
The DNA here is from genome assembly GCF_028583685.1 of Petaurus breviceps papuanus. NCBI lineage: Eukaryota > Metazoa > Chordata > Mammalia > Diprotodontia > Petauridae > Petaurus > Petaurus breviceps. The sequence goes on along the minus strand of NW_027187134.1, from coordinate 5,626 downwards.
TTCAATACTTATTACAGATAAGAAGGCTTGTGTAGCCTTTGATATTTTACTAAGTCTTATTGAGTCTTCATGAAATTTTATGAATTTTAGAAGGTCACAAAACCTAATTGGGGGTGGAATGGCAGAACATTAAGATGCTTGAACATAGCAATGACTGACAAACAATTAAATTTTCCTTTGGTTCAAGAAATAATTAAGAAGTATGAATAGACAGTAGTATGTAAACATTAATGCTCTACCTCTATTTAAGGACAGCATTAAGTTTTGGCAGTGATATTTTAATTTTAAAAGTCTTAAATTGCAAATTAGATGATGTGAAAAAGAAACCCAAAATATCTTAAGTTATTGTTAAAGGGTATGTGAATATTTTTTGACCTTAAGAAAGAAATGAAATTTAAAAAAGAAAGTATATGGCTGATTCAAGAATTGCAAATCTTAATTTTGACTCAGCTAAAAGTGGGCTACATGACATCAAGCACGTTCCTGAACATAAAAATTCTTCTTTTACCAGTTTATGTTCTCTTCACATGCCTTAAATATAAGCATCAGCATCCTCCAGGGTTCTGACTTCAACCATATTCTTTTCTGAATCTACATTGCCTCTGCTGGCAATGTTATACACTCCAACACTTCAATTACCATTCTAAAAGCATATAGATAAATCAATATCTTCAATATTTACTACAGCAGAAAGAGGGCAGGTTCTGGAATAAGAGGACCTGGGTTCAAATACCACTTTCAAATCTACCCCCTGTGTTATCTTGAGCAATTTGTTTCTTCAATTTATCCATCTATGAAAAGAATAGGTTGGGCTACACTGACCTCTGATGTCCCTTCCAGTTTGGCACTGATGACCCCTCCCTCCAAAAATGCAAAAATGATTTCCAGACCTCTAGTCCCTTATTTTCAATTTCCCAAAGGGTTTGTTCATGTACTAACTTCACTTAATCAGGCTTCTTAAACTTTTTTTCCATCTGTTACTTCCAGCGTTTCTTAAACTGTGGGTCATATGTGGTCCCACAGTTTATCTACCAGCAATGGGGCAGGAAAGCAAGGCACTCTGAGGGAGAGACCATTTTGACTGCCATCACTCTTTAGACCCTGGTGGAAATAGGACATTGAACCTAAGAGCCTTGAGAATGGTATTGCATCTTGCTCAGTGCCCTCAGCCATCATATAGGGAAGCAAAATCTTTGGAGATGTAGCATTGCAAATTTTCCCACGGGTGTTTTAGTCATGGCCAATGAAGACCTGCCAGTCATACTAGTTGGTCCATCCTCTTTCTACCTCTTCAGCTGTAACCTGGAATTTTACCTCCCCTCATTTATACAGAGCATCTCACCCAGACTTCTGGTTACCTGGCTACCAAAAAGGATAATTCTTGCCACCAAAGTCCTCAGCACTGTCATACATTTAGAATCCGAAACTAATGCGATTTTGTCAGTGGAAATTACATTGAAATATTAGCACCTGCTTTACCACTATAATTTAAGGAACATGGGACTCTTCCTGCAGACTTATAAATGAAATTTTCCATATGTCTTGCATGTCCTATTAGAATCAGAGTCCCTTCAAAGCAGTCTTATTTTTCTATTTGTAACCTCATAAGAGTGTTTTGCACATAATGAATGGTTGATTAATGCTTCATTCATTCATCTATTCATTCATTCAAGTATCCCTCTGACATGTTACATTCAGTAAATCCAAAATGGAAATTGTCATCTTCAGAAATAAATGCTCCCCCCCAAAAGAAACCCCTACATGAGTCTACCTTCTTTATTCTTCTTTATGAAACTTCCATTCTCTTAATCACATAGACTAGCAACCTTAGAAATAACTTTGATGTTTTCTACTTCTCTCATTTCACACATTAAATTAATTGTCAAGTCCTATTGATTCTACCTTGGCAATAGCTCTCACATCAATCTTTCCACTCTCACTGAAACCACCATAGTTCAAGCCTTCATTATCTTTCCTTGTCTAGACCATTGTAATAGCTTCCTAATTGTGCCACCAGTCTATCTAATCCATCATTCACATTGTTAGCTGTAGCCAAGACAATGTTGAGGCAAGGAAGAAGTAATATAGGAGTAAGAAGTTTTAAGTCTGAATAGCTGAAAAAGGAGATAAAAAGAATAAAGTTATTGGAAAATAACTTTTAGGGGAAGCTAGGTAGTACAGTGAATAGAGCACCAGCCCTGGAGTCAGAAGGACCTGAATTCAAACCCGGCCTCAGACACTTAACACTTAACTACCCGTGTGACCTTGGGCAAGTCACTTAACCCCAATTGCCCCTCCAAAAAGAAAAAAAATAACTTTTATATAAGACATTCTTACAGATAATTGCTATGGTCATTTTTATTAATGATAATAATAACTCACATTTATATAGTGTTTACTATGTGCCATATATTGTACTAAGTGCTTTGCAACTATTATCTAATTTGATCTTCAAAACAATCATGGGAGGGAGGTGCTGTTATTTTCACATTTTATGGATAAGGAAACTGAGGCAATCAAAGATTAAGTGACTTGCTTGGGCTTCACATCTCATCAATGTTTGAAGCAGAATTTGAACTCAGGTCTTCCTGACTCCAGACTAGACACTGCTTTTTTGTTGTTGTTGTTTTTAAATTAAGACTTTGGCAGGAGTGTTCTAATTAGAGATCAACTGCAAGTGGTAAAATAGTCAAGTTGCAAGATATTATAATGAGGGAAAGATTGGAAAGCTTGCAGTAGCTACAGCATCACTCAAATGCCCTAGTGACCTAGGCCAAAGCATGATGAAAAGGGATAGCAAACACCTTGGTCTCCTGCCTTGGGGAGAAGAGTTACACCATTCTTTCATCTTCTAGCGCTTGTCCCTTTACTTGAACTGTCTGAGGCCCTGAGAGAACTCAACCATAAGGTGAAATACCTAGGGACAATGAAAAACTATGTGAAATCATTCCTCAATGATTAACAAACTATCACAGGTCATATTATTCCCATCCTAGGGATTCTAAACCCTCATTTTTCACCCACCACTGCCTGACCCATCCCATTCAACACAATCACTATAATGTCCCATTCTAAAACTACCCACCCTTTCCACTGTGCTCTCTGTAATGCCTGCTTCATAGACAACAAACTTGCTTTCATACTAAATCTTTTCCTTTCCCACTCCTTCCATTTTCTCACTGTTACTGAAAATTGACTCCCTCTTAATGACTCAGACCATAGTTCCTGCCCCCTCTTTCCAAAGTTAGCTACACTTTCACTCATTCTCTCTGACTCACTGGTCAAGATGGAGGAGTTAGAATACTCCTTCCTCTCCACAATAATTCCAGGTTCTCCCCCTTCCACAGTCACTTAGAAATCTTTGCTTCTTTGAGGTTCACTCAATTCATATCTATCACCCATTCAAAAATCTTGTAGCTGTTAGCTGTTGACTTCTAGGACACTACTCTCCTTTGTTCAATGAATTTGGTTCCAAAGTCACGGTGTTTCTCTCCTCTTTAACTCTTATACTCATATTAGGAGACTTCATTGTATACATTGACACTCTCTCAAATGCCCTAACCTCATAGCTACTTATCTTACTCAATTTCTACCACCTATTCCCCCTCAGCCATACATAAAGATGGCCGTATCCTTGATCTTGCCGTCACCTACAAATATACTACTTCCATGTTCATAAACTTTGAAACTTATTTTTCCACAATTGGTTGGCATTTCATCTTTCTTTCTGACATACAACCCCAAACTCTGTTCTTCATACAAACTTTGATTTCCATTCCTCTCTCTTCAGTTTTTTTCCCAACCCATTGCCTCTACATTAACTACATTCTTCTTCTTTCACTATCTTGAACCCTGAAGAGTCAACACAATATTCACAGCACCATTGGTGACTATGATTATGCCAGCATAGTTCTGAATGGCAAAATATAACTGATTCTCCATATAGAATACAGAAGTAAAACATTTATTCAGACAGTAGAAAGTCAGATCCAAACACCATAAAATTGAATCCCAAAATGATAAAGTCAAATCCATCAACTTCCAAAGAAGTTAATACACCTTATCACCACAGGGAGCAACACCATAACTAGCTGTCTCCTTGCCTGCATCCTCTCCTCCCTCCTTTCTAACTGCTCTGACTCTCAGCTTCCTCTATGCTCTGTTCCATATGTTCATCAAGCTCCTCCCACCACAGGCTCCATATGATTACATTTGGTCTTTTAAGGGACTGTGAAGATCTTCAAATTCTCATTACCATTACAAACCCTTGGTGAACTAATCCAATTATACATTGTCCTTTTATCTCAAGTCCTTTGCCACATTGTTATATGGCAGAACTTGCCCTGCCTCATCCTTTGAATATCACCCACTCTTTTGGTCCTACATACATGCTACTGAATGAAACTAGAGAAAATCATAAAACTGCTGACTGGGTCCATTAAAAATTTATGCAATATAACCTCAATTGTTCCCTCATTATGGCAAGACAATCCTTTTACATTTATCTCTAAACTTTCCCTTCCTACTAGCTGCTTCCTCTTGTTTATAAACATGCCTGTGTCTCCTCACCCTCCAAAAAAAACTCACCTAATTCATATATCCTTAACTTGTTTTTATCCTGTACATCTCCTACTTTTTATGGCTAAACTCCCTGAGAATGTCATCTAAAAGAGGTGCTTCCACTTTCTTTCACTTTGATCTTAACTTTCTATCGTCTGACTTCTGACTCTATAGTCTGACTTCATTCCCTACTCTCTCCAAAGTTGCCAGTGTTCTCTTAATTGTCAAACCTAATGGCCTTTTTTAGTCTTTATTCTTTCTGATCTCTTTATACCCTTTGACATTGTCAATCACCCTCTTTTTCTTTATACTTTCTTCTTTCTTGCTTTTTATGACACTACTTTCTCCTGGTTCCCCTATCTATCTAACCATTTATTCTCAAGTCTTCTTTGATTCAAGTCAATATTAAACATAACAGCATCCATTACACAGTACCTCTAATGAGGTTTGATACACACATACATACATACATATATGTATCTGCATAGTACACATGAATACATGTTTATGTATGTATGTGTGCACATATATATACATACACATATGCTAGCTGGTATAATGGGTGAGAGAGAGCCTTGGACTGGGGGTCAAGAAGAATTGAGTTCAAATGGAGTCTCTAATACTTATTAGTTGTATGACCCATGGCAAATAACTTAATCTCTTTTTGCCTCTGTCTTCTTACACCTCACAAAAGTGCCCTTTAGTCCAATAGAGTATTGCTTTATTGAGTTCCAATTCCCATTACAGAAATCTCTTTTGAGGGCAGCTAGGTCTAATTCTTTGGGGATTAATTCCCTTCTTGGTCAGCATCACAACCCGTGCCATCTCATTGTGCTCAATTCCAGCTATTTCTGTTCAGCCTAGGAACCGAGAATTGATTCTGAACGATGTAATTTACTTCTACTGGTGGCATACACCTCAGATAAAGTCCCAGATTCTACCACATTTTCCAGTATCAGAAGTCATGCTACTTTTGAGTAATGGGTTTCCTTCACCTTCTCTTCACCATAGTCTCTGAAGTTTTAGGGTTAAATGTTAGGATAAATGCATATACATTGCTTCTCCC
>NW_027187133.1:0-15278 GCF_028583685.1 Petaurus breviceps papuanus | reverse complement strand
GAGCCCTACTCCCTGCCCACTACATCATGCTGCCTCTCTACAGGGAGCCCAAGAGGAAATCGACAAGCAGCCCCTTTGAGGACTTGACCTGCCTCACAAACCTACTGAATAATATGTATTTACTTCTCTTCAAAGACGGTCCTTGTTACTTACCATTGTGTCTTAGCAGCTCTCTCTTCCAAGGGGCTGTTGCACTGGAAGGAAAATCAGGCCAACTCTCTCTCTTTATATATATGTAGTAGAGGGAGATCAAATGATTCTGCAATAAAAGTCAAGAGGAAATTGAACACATAAAAAAGAGACAAACACTATTGTATAAATAGAGTTCAGGTTGATGACTGGAAAGAATGGTATAGTATGAATTATTAGATGTATGCTGGATTAGATGTCTTTCCCACTTAAATAATATTGCCCTATACCTACAAGAATATTAAAATATAAGAATCACCCACTGGATCAGAAACATGGTCCAATGTGGTCCAGGATTCTGGCTCTGCCTATGCCATGGAAAGTTGTTTTGTGATAAGTTGGTCACCCTCCATGATGTGTCCCTCAACAAGTTGCGTGCACCTCCTTAAATATCCTGCACTTCTCCATCATAATCCACCTTGGTTTCAAGGAACAGGTTCCCTAGATGCAGTTTCCCATCTCCTACCTTCAAGCCTTTTTATGAGGCTCTTGTCTCCCACCAACGCATGAAATGCTCTCCCTTCTTGCCTCAGTTTCTGGAAGTCCCTCCCCTCCTCTCAAAGGTCAGAGGTGTCTCTTCTTTCCAGAAGCATTTCATGGTTCCTTGTTATTAGTGTGAATATTCGCATTTTGTATGTATCCTCTATTCTGCTTAGTAGAATATGAGCTTCTTGAACTGTTTCACTTTTGTCTCATTTTAGGTTACAACTGCTTATGGTACATGAATAAATGTCTAAGTCTGGAAGTTCTGAGTTCAGATTTGGCCTCAGACAAATTTTGTGTGACCCTGAGCAAGTCCCTTAAGCTTTGTTTGCTCAGTTTCCCCAACTCTAAAATGGGGTTAATAATTATACCTACCTCATGAGTTTTTATGAGGACCAAATGAGATAATGTTAATAAAAAAGTTCCTCATGGTACCTGTCATGTACTAGTTGCTATATAAAGGCTTATTTCCTTCCCTACCAGCTGCTTCCCAGTAGCTCAATTAATTAAGAGCAGGACTCATTGGGAATGGCACCAGGACAGGACGTGTTTTTATCAGGAAGAGACCAGAGCTGGCTTTGGTTGGGTCACCACAGCTGGGTTCCCTGGGTAGTAGGTTAAAAGTGGGACTTGAGAGGAGGGAGGATTCAGAGAGAGGCCATGATGATGGATGGAGGCAGAGACAAGTGTCATTTAGACAACAGGTTACCTTGGAGCTGACCCTGTTTATGCTACCTTTGACTTGAAATATTCCATCTGCTTGTTGCCTCTACAATGAGCATTTTAGGCCTCACATTCATTGATGGTTTTTGGTGTAAGCAGAAAAGTTGGTCAATAATCACATCATTGATGGAATCCTAATAGAGCTGCTCCCAGGCCCAATATACTAACTTCATTATAGGCTTGGTCCCACTGGACAGCTAGCCCACTGTTCCTACTTAGCCCCACCCCCACTTAGCACCAATATCCGAAATTCTTCATATATGACTCACTAAGCCCCTACATGTGATGTCAGTAGGGTACATAGAGCACTGAGAGGTCACAGAGCCAGTATATCTTAGACATGGGATTTGAACCCAGATCTTCCTGGCTCTACCTACTATGCCAAGCTGCCTCATAGAATGAGGGATGTAGCATTAGGACACATGATCCCTACTGACCTTCTAGGGAGAGAAACAAGAATAATCCTTACATCCATCTGTGCATAGTTGGAGGCTCTGGAGACCTGCCTCAGTGAAGGGCCATGGAAAAGGCACTGGGCCAAGACTGAATAAGCTATCCTATCCCAGTCACATCATTTCCTTTTTAATAAAAGTCCTAACCTTGTATGGCAGGGAAACATGGCACACCCAGTACATCTAGATTTCAGGAAAATATTTGACAAAGTCTATTATAATTACCGTGGAGTAAATGATTATAGCCTCAGTTTTATTGGACAGAATGAAAGTTCTAGACATGTTTGAGAGGAAAGGAGCTGAGTAAAAGGTGATGGGGTTCCCTTTCATAGAACTTCAAAAAAGATTGCTCCCCTAAAAATTTTTTTCTGAATACTTTCTTGAGGACATCACTAGAGGCTGAAAGCCAATGAAAGATAATGAAGAAATGTCTGTGTCTTCTCAACGAGGAGTCACTGGGCATGAACAATCTCCCCAAGTCATGGTTCTTTCCAAGGCTTAGAAGCTCATTGAATAGATTGGGCAATCAGGCATGGTGAGCCACACCTGTAATCCCTGCTACTGGGGTGAGGGAGACTGGCAAATTGTTAGAGCTTGAGAGTTCTTAGCTGCAATTGGGCTAAGATTGATTGTGTGCCTACATTAAGCCCAATATTAGCTTCTAGAGCTCCTGGGTGTGAGGAACCACCAGGATGCCTAAGGAGAAAGGTGGGAAATTAAGCAGGTCAAAGTTTCTATCCTGATCACCAGTAGGATTGTGTCCATGGGTGGCTGCTGCACTCCCAGTCTGAGCGCAATGGGGGACCTAGTCTCAAAAGTAAAAATAAATAAAAAGTTGATAGAAGAGTTAAAGAACAGGCATAGGGAGAGGCTCTGGGATGCTGTAATGCCATGCACAGAAGCTTTCCAGAACTGCTAATGTGAACAACTTTTTTTAAGGTTTTGATTACTCAGTATAGTGATCACTCTATTCCATAACAAAAGCAAAACTTCCGTGGAAATCAAGGTACACCATAATTCAAAATACAGCATTCACCATATTTCAACTTATCACAGAAAATCACAATATAATATTCACAACATAGTCTCAAAGTCTTAAAAATAGTCACTCAACTTAATTCAATCAGTCACAAAATAGTCACTCAAATTAATTCAATCAGTTATATATCAGTAGTATGAAAGTGCACAGTCAAAGTCTTCCACCCTGGGGGAAAAGTCTTGATTAACTCAATCAGTCACTAATCAGTAACAATAGTCAAAGTACTCAAAGTATAGAACAAAAGTCCAAGTACTCAAAGTCCAATCAGTCACTTATTCAGCAAAGTCTTACTAAGTATCATACACAAATACCCTCCATGCCTTAGGTCACTAGTAAACTATAATTCCATAATTGCTCAGTACCCAAGAAGAGGTCTTTTCATCTTGACTTGGGGCCTGTTGTCAGATTCCCTGGATCCCCTTCCATGATCCCAGATTCTACCTAGGTTCAACAGACTGTCACCTGGGTTCAATGGCAGACAGCTCCCAGTTCCTTGAGCAGCTCTCTGGGGAGGTCCTGCTCCACACTGGCATTCACAGGATCTGGTCCATGTCAGCTCCTTCACCTTTTCTACTCCAAGCAATTCAAGACTCAACCAAGCCACAAACAAACAAAATCTCAGCATCCTGGTCATGCTTCAGTCACCTGGGCTCCTGCCTCCAGGCTCTGGGCTCCTGTTCAGAAGAAGCTCCACCATCAGTTTTCAGGACCCAGTTCTCCATTCTTCTGTAGCTGTTCTGCCACCAGATTTCAGTCTCAAGGAAATTCTGACTGTGCCTCTGTGAGGCTTTTCTTATGTACCCAGTATTACCTACTTCACTTCCTTCTACTAACCCCTTCCTGTTAATCAGTTAACAGGAGACAGGAATTCATACCTTCTGTTCCCCCAATCAGAGGCTTGATCAGTTACTAACTTTTAAGTACCTGCTACTTTTGCCAACACAAAGGGATCTTCAAATTCAAAATTACATTACCATTACAGATGCCATGTCAAGAGCCAATGTGAAGCAGGTAAATGACTGGAAGGACCAACAGGATGGGAGTCTAGGTAGAGTCTAGGTAACTCATGGGGCACCAACAGCAAGAATGTAGAAGGATCCTGACGCAACCTGCTGCCCGCAATCCCTGATGCTTTTTGCTTATCTATAAGCTCTTTGTTTACTTTTGGATTCCTCTGACTACTGCCTGGAAGATTACTCATCTGCCCTTAGAGTATACACCTGAATCCTTCATATTAGTTCCACCCCTCACCCCAACACCCTGCCTACCCCCAAGTCCTAGAGTGATTATGTAAGGAACGTATCCACCCCCAACTGAGAAAACAATGTCACAAACACTATTCCCAACCATTGAACTGAAAACTGGCTCACTTTCAGACAGACATATATTGAAGTGAACAGAATAAGTAGAACATTGTACACGGTAACAGCAATATTGTTTGATAAAGAATTGCAAATGACATTGCTATTCTCAGCTATATAATGACCCAACATAATCCCAAATTAGTAATGATGAAGCATACTATCTGCATCCAAAGAAAGAGGTGATATTGTTTGAATATAGACTGAAGCATGCTATTTTAACTTTCTTTTTTTCTTTTATTCAAGTCCTTTTGTAAAAATTACTAAAATAGAAATTTTAACATAATTACACATGTATAACCTATATCTGATTGCATACCATCTCAAGGAGTGGAGAAGGAAGGGATGGAGACAAGGATGGACATTAGAACCAAAAACTTTAATTAAAAATGTTTTAAAAAGCATGTAAAACCTGAAGTTCTTGTTCAATGATGATAAATTTACAAATTGGGTAAAGACCCATGAATGAATATAGACTATCAATTAATAAGCCTTTCTTGAGCATTTTCTATATACCAGACAATGTGCAAAGTTCTGGGGCTATAGCCACAGAAACTGAGATGGATGTGCACAAATGCAAAGTAATAGGAGGAAGTGGGGAATGAGGATGTAGGAGAAGCAGGAAATGTGGCTTATGAACTGAGCCTTGAAGGAAAATGAGTATTTAATTTCTATATACATGCACATATTTTGAATATATATAATTATATGCAGTGAAGCATATAATAATATATGACATTGTTTTAGAACATAATTATAATGTGTTTTATCTATTTTACAAATAACATTTAAGATATCTATATATCCATCTATATATGTAGTTTATATATAATTGTTTGCATATTATCTCTCAAATTAGGCGAGGTTCTTAAAAGGAATGAAGGTGGGGGTTGGGCAGAGATATATGTGTATATATACCCATATATATGGATATATGTACATACATATTGTATGCATATAGTATACATATTAGCTTCTGTATATATGTGTACATGATGAAGAGAGACAGCCACTCTCCCCCCATGATTGTCACAGGGCAATCTATTTCCTTTACCTTTATAGAAATGGACCATGGAGGCAACCTTGCATGCCACGGGGATAGCCTCCTCTTGCCATAAAACCTGTAAAATTTCAGGCAGTTTTTGTATGAGCAATGGATCCCGTCTCTTGTAAATCTCAGGTGGATTAGAATCAGCACCAAGTTCTTTGTCACACAAACGTAGTCTAATGGTATTCAAAACCTCTTCTTCAACTGGAACTTAAGGTACAGGGGGATTGACTTAAATGTGAAGTAAATGATCAATAGCTTCAGCATTGATTGGTGGTTATCTGTTGAGAAGACTATGGAAGTGTTCAACCCATTTCTCTAGAATCATGTCCTTATCAGTAATCAATGTGATTCCATCAGCACTGAGTAGTTGACATACACCATAGGTCTTTGTCCCATAAATAGCCCTCAGGTCATCATAAAAGCACTTTGGATTGTTCCCATCAGCATAAAACTCCATTTTTTCTGCCTTCTTACTGAGCCTAGAATCCTGCATGTCTCTAAGCTTCATTTTGATGGAATTAAATGCAGCCTACTTAGAGACAGATGCACTATTGTGCTGGTAAACCCCATGGAGTGCTTGTTTTTAGTTTAGCAGCTTCTGAACTTGCCCATCATCTTCATCAAACCAGCCTTGATTCTTGTGAGTGTTCTGACCCAGATGAGCAAATCAGTGCTGTGCACCAAAGCTCTGAAAGCTGCCCTTTCCTTTTCTGATGCATTGTTGCAAACTTGGTTGGCTCAACTTTCGCTCCATGTTAGCAACAAACTGCTCCCACTCAGAGAAACACGCTAATCTGCTGTCATTGATTCTTCTGGTGTCCATGTTGTCTTTCAGGCCACTACTTTTTTGCATATGAATATTTAGTTTAGAGAGTCTAATCTCTGTGCCACACATTGGCTTCATTGCTCTCACATCCTGTCTGTCTGTTCTACAATTGCATAGTCTGTTAAATGCCAGTGTTTGCTGCAAGGGTGCATCCTCTGTTTTATTGCATCACAATGGTCAGAAGAAGCAATACAAGGACATTATCAAAGTCTCTGTTAAGAACTCCAGAACTGAGTGTGTGATGTGAGAGACACTGGCACTGGACTACCCTGCACGATGTGCTTTTATTAGAGAGCGTGCTGTGCTCTATGACCAAAGCAGAATTGAAGTAGCTCAAGACAAGCATGAGATGAGCAAATTTAGAGAATCCACACTAAATGTTCACATGGACTATATGTCTGACCTGTGGTCGAGCATTCTGAGCCTGTATTGGTCTAATCAACCACAGTCAGACACGTTGAAACTTGACTTTACCACAGTGATGTCATTTTGGTCTTCTTTGAGAATGAAGGTTAACAGCCGTATGTGTATATGTATGTAGTGTGTGTATATATACATATATATATATACACACACACACATTAAGCACACACACAATATCTCCATCCATAGCTATCTCTCTATCTCTCTACTAAGGTAATTGGATATGAGCAGCAGAAAGAAGGGATAATATCAAGGCTATTATCTCTTGATTTTTGTCTTATTTACTTTCAGGAGACAGAAATGATTATATATAACACTTCTGAAAACGAACATTTGGGACATGCTCTCTCTGAGTCAGAGCACCCTGGGAAGAGCACCAGGGGAAGGAGAAGAGAACATTGCATTTTTCTCATAAAGATAATAGCTCACAAGATTTCTGCAACAATCAGGGACTTGTTCATTCTTCCTTCTCCAATGGCTTAATGGGTTAGCCACAGGCACCTGGGACTGTCTAAGCATGGCTTATTATTCCAAAGAAGTTTTAGATTGCATCTGGTCTCATTACTACTGTGTCTCTCCAATTCTACCATACATTATTGACTCATATTTCTACACATCTAGATTTTGGGGAAACATGTGTTCTGTGGAAGTCAGCCTTCATTAAGCACAATGGTAAGTTGTTCTGTGCAGTCTGCTTAATAATAAGGTGTCATTTGTGTTTCTTTGTTCACTTAGAAAATCATTCTGTCCTATGTGATCTTTCTGTGTGTTTTTCTCCTCTGTCTCAGGAGAGGAAGTTAGACATGAAGCTCAGTGGGGGTTAGCATGGCAGCATGACAAACTGGACTTGATCACAGGAGACCTCAATTCAAATTCTAGGTAGTATCCTGTAGGCATGTCACCCAGACTCTCTGGGCTTTAAATGGGAATTATAACACTTGTGTCACCAACTTTCCAAGTTGTTTTGAAGAAAGGACTTTACAGATATCAAAGAGAAATGAAAATATGATTCCTTGTGGTTGTTGTTGATGCCATTATTAATAAAGAGGGGAATTTAATGTGAGCATGTTTGTATAGAATCATAAAGGTTCAAAACAAGAGAAGCTGAGTGACTTTGGAGAAAATAATCTGTTTTCCACTTCATTTGAGATAAAACTTCCAGGAATAAGGAGGTGACAACCCCAATATTCTCCACCTTGATTGGCCCACATCTTGGAGTTAGAAAATGCTTAAGTGTATTGTGGGGAGTGGGGCAAGATGGGGAGGGAATTGAAAATTAGAGGATTTTCAACCAAGCAAGAGAAAGCATGGGAAGGGAATATGGTAGATATCTTCAAGTATTTGAAGAGCTGTCATAGGGAAAAGGATTAGATGTGGACCCAGAAGCAGAAACAGAAGCAATGGGCACAAACTGTGGAAAGATAGATTTAGGCTTGAAGCCAGAAAGATGTAATAAGAGGAAGAGATTTTCAGAAGTAGAATGGGCTTTCTGAGGAGAGAGGGAGTTTCTCATCACTGGAGGTCTTCAGGCATTTACTGACATAAAAATTAGACTGGGTATCAAAACACCATGTACTCATCTTGCATCTACTATACTTGGTAGCTACTATGATCTTAAAGTCACAATTTGTAAAATGGAGATAATATTTAATTCATAGGTCTGTCTTGGGGATCTGAAGCATGAGAAACATGTTTTTGGAAAGTAAAGTCAGACCACATCTCCTTCACTCTTCTACCTGTCAAGAATACTCTCGCGGTCCCTGTGTAAGACAAGCTAAAGGAAAAAGGCAAGGAACATTGGGTTATTGAGAAAGATTCTATTTTATAGGTAGGCCATTGTGAAGGATGTAGTTGTTCATTCATTTTAGTCATGTCAAACATTTCACGATCCCAGTTGATGTTTTCTCCCCAAAGATATTGGCATTTCCTCTTTGAGTTCATCTTGTAGATGAGGAAACTGAAGAAAATGGGACAAAATGACTTGCCCAGGGTCACACAGCTAGTAAGAATGAAGGCTAAATATGAACTCACAAAGATGAGTTTTCCTGACTCTGGGCCACGTGCTCTGTGCCACCACTGGTTCACCTAACAGCCCTGTTATGAAAGTTAGCTCCACTCAGTAGAGGAGTCTGTCCTCCCAAAAGTCTGTGCAAAGCAATTCATCTTGCAGGCATCCCCTATTACTGACACCCCTCATTCTGGAGAATAAAGGCTTCAAACCTACCACTTCATAGTGGGAACAACACCACTCACCCACACTTTTTGAGAAAATGTCTTCAGTCCTCCCAACAAAGAGCCATTGCACATGCCCATAACATCCATAGGAGAATGATTTCAAAGTCCCAAACAAAGGGCTTACCACCCTATCCTGAAAGCTCATCAGAATGATTGGGGAACTCCCCTAGTAATCCATCACATATGAGTGATGTCAAAGACAAATAGAAGTGCATCTTTGTAGACCACATACTGGCTTAGAAAACCACAAATCAACATTATCTAGGTTGTATTACATTATTATTCATGATGATAAAAATATGACAATTATATTTTAGTCCAGATTTGGTCACACTGGGGAGTCTTAAAGTCATGGAGTTCAATACTTCTGACATACATTATCTCAATTAGGCCTCACAATAACTCTGGGCAATAAGTAAAATCATTATTATTATTCCTATTTTACAGATGATAATAACAAGACTGATAGGAAAAGTGCGTTGTCCAGGGCTATACAACTAGCAAATATTAGAAGTGGCTTTCAAATATCTTCTTTTGGATATTCTAGAATAGAATAGGCCTCATTCTCAGGAGAGCTCTGAAGGGAACTCTGCATCTCTGCTTCCTAGTCACTTATAGGATTTCCTAGATAATTCTGTAAAAGGTGACTGTAACAAGACTTAATATAACTTATGACAATCTCTTACATTTGATTTTTCAACAACTGGTTCATGCAATGAAAATCAATTCAAGCCTAATTTTTCTCATCCTATTATTTAGGATAAGAAGAATATCAAATTAAGAAACCATAATTCACCAGAAACTTCAGAGAATTTCAGTTTTTGCATACAACTTGCTGTTTCTTTCTTTACCTAAATCAAAACTTTAGAAACAATAGACCTCAGATTCAAAGACTATATTAACATCCTAGAATCCAAAGTCCACCATTATCAAGTTGGCTCAAATATGTTACTCCATTATATTCAGAAAAATTTCATGAGGGGCTGAGCTACTATGGTTGAGAAGAAACAGGACTTCCTGGAGGCTCCAGCTTCCACCTCCTCCAATACATGTAATAAATGCCTCTAAACAAACTTTAGAGATACAGAACCCACCAAGTGACAGAGAGAAACAAATCTCTGACTGAAGGAAGCTCAGCAGCCTGGCAGAGAAGGTTTATCACAGAGCACTGGAAGCCCAGCAGAGTCCCAACTGAGCCAAGGCTTTAGCCCCAGGGTGACCCCTGACCAGCAGAGGCCAGAGCACACTTCACAAGAGTAAATCACCAACAGCTGTAGTGGTTTCCAGACTTCTCAATCCACAAATGCCAAAGACAAAGTAAAAGTTCAGTGTGGAACTTTGTTTAAACAGGGGGAGTGCAGTTTGGCTGCTAGCCCCTGGATTGAGAAACAGAGGAGACTCAGTGACTGCAGGTGCTGCCCTGTGGCTGCTTCCCAAGCTCTTACACTGCAGATTGTAGGGGGACCAAGCAACCATTCAGAGGGTAATCACTCTTGCTTTGATCTGCTTGCATCTGGATTGTGGCCTTAGGTGGTGTTCCTGGGGTGTGTGACCAGTGAGCCAGAGTGTGTGCAGGCTGTAGATAGGGCCCTCATCTAATAGCCTAAAGAAGCTGCAAAAATCCCAGCAATTTCAGACATAGGAATCCCCATTTTGGGAGCAGAATTCTACTATGGCAAAGAGCTCAAAAGTCAAGTAATTGGCTGCCAATATGGGCAAGCAAGGGAAGTACAAACAGATGATAGAATCCTTTTTGGGGGACAAAAAGGATCAAGGCATGGAGGGGGAAGAAGACATCAAAGCCAGAACTCCTGCATCAAAAGCCTCCAAGAAAAATATGAATGGATCACAGGCCACAGAGGAGCTCAAGATCGATTTTGAAAATCAAGGAAGAGAATGGGAGGAAAAATTGAAAAGAGAAATGAGAATAGTGCAAGAAAATCATGAAAAGCATGTCAAGAGCCTGCTAAAGGAGACCCTCAAAAATACTGAAGAAAATAATACCTTAAAAAATAGACTAACTTAAAGGACAAAAGAGGCCTAAGAAGAATGCTTTACAAAGCTCAATTTGCCAGATGGATAAGCAATTTCAGATGAAATTCATAATTTTACATATGATAACCAAATAAATTCAGATGAAAACCCATTCTTTATTATAAAAGACTTGCAAAGTCCTTCCTTTTGATACAACAAAGGAAAGGGGATTCTATTGTCATACTTGTATGTTTCCAAAGTTTAGTACTTTAGAATTTTATGACATAAATTTAGCAGAACTAAAACGTTACCATGACCAGCCTGAATAAAATGTCTGAAACGACCTCACAGATAAGAATATCTTGAAAGGTCTGCATGACTTTTCCCCCTAACATTATTAGTAATGGTTATTATCACTTTAAAATAAAACCTACTCCATTAAATAGTTAACAGGTTTCAAATACCTACTTTTAAATCATACTCTTTGAACCACTCAATTTAGAATTGAATAGCATCAAATTGAAGGAGAATTTATTTAATAGCATTTCTGACAATGGTATTTCAAATTTCACCATACAAGAAAAAAATTTAGAAACACAATACTTTTGTATTTCAAACATGAAACAAAACATTCTTAGATAATGTCACTTCAGTCAAATGTACTACCAAATTGTCTTACTTGGAAAATCATTCATTTTATCACCTTTTTGCATTTTATACTAATCACTTTTGAAATTTGCTATAGAGTGAGTCAGGATGTAACAACTAAATTCAATTAAAGAACTAATAATTCCAGCAGTAAATTTAATTTTATATAATAATTGCCCTATGCCAGGTACTGTGTTAAGCACTTCCTAATCATGATATTTTGTCCTCACATTGACCCTATGATCTGGTTCTTATGCCTATAGGAAGCAGAAACAGAAGGAGAGGTAAAATTGCTTGCTTAAGGTCATTCATACAAATAATAAGTTTGTCAGACCAGGGTGTAACACTGATTTTTTTACCTGATTCATTCATATTTTTCACTTTTTATTTTGTGTTTGATGCCACAATTAATAGAAGAAATACATTTTGCTATATCATAATTTAGGTATAGGACAAATTTCAAATATTAAACAAATCAAATCTGAATTTCCTACCACAAAATCAAAACTTCAGTTTTCCAGGCCTATTTCCATTTCCAAGTCTGTTTCTTACTTGAATTTAAAATTTAGATGCCAGAGTTAACACTGAGCTCATTTTCAATGGATTAAGGGAACACTTTACCTTTTTAAAAACTTCTTAGAAATTACCTTTAAAATCATCTCAAAAGCAAAATCATTTCTCTGTGGGTTAATCACATAGCCTCATCCTCTCACCTTTCCCTGAAGCTTTTCATTTTCAATTCCAAAGAAAGGTGGGGAGAGGATCCAATAGCCTCCCATTCCTGCCCCAATGCTTTGGAACTGGAGAAGTTTCATGAGATCACAATACATTCTCAGACTGATCTTTCAGGGGATGAGTACTGTATTTTATCCTTGTATCCCAGATTGCTTAAATAACTAATCTTCACTCATATTTCCCCTTTGCAATTTAGTACAAAAAATTAAGCAACCCCAATTTACTGAAATGCTATTACCTTTAGGGTTCCTAAATGCTTATGAAGGCATGAGTTCTTTCTAATCTTCTTCAGTGACATTGCTTCTAATTTACTCAAACTATTAATTTTGTATTAATAGGCTTTGAAAATTTGACTTAAGGCTTTCCCAAAGATACTCCTAGTTTCTGGCCCCTCACCCTGCCATTTCTCCTCATGAATATTGATTCCTATTTTTCATAATAGGGTGAAGGCCCAGGCAATGTTGAGTGTTGAGCATGTGGTCCTACATGGATAGGAGAGGTGTTTGGTGGTATCTCATCATAGGGTCCTTTCCATTTTAACTCTCCCTTCCCATGCCTTCATTAATTTTATTTATTTTCAAGTTGCTTCCTGATATAAACTGGTTTTTCTCTTTTCTTTGTCAAAACAGCATTAAGAAGAGCAGACTTGGGGTGGCCAGGTCGCACAGTGAGTAAGAGCACCGGCCCCAGTGTTGGGATGACCTGGGGATCGAATCCGGGCTCAGACACTTAGCACCCACCCAGAAACACCTGGCCATGTAACCTTGAGCAAGTTACTTAACCCCAATTGCTTAAAAAAAAAGAAGAGCAGACTCATTCCCCTTCCCCCACCCCCTTTTTTCTAATCAGTGAAACTGCTTTCCTTCATTTCCCAAAATAATAGCTTTTAATCTCCAGGGAACCTTTCATTTTCAAGGTCTCATTCATTTGCACCCCTTAATACAAATTCTACAGAGTAGTACCCCAAAGCTCACTAAGACACTTTTAGCATTTTTTAAGATTCTGTAAAGTGCTTTATCAGATAGGACAAAGAGAAAGTCAGTTCCTTATTCAGTACCTGCCTCAAATATATTTATTCCAATGGAATCAACCCATTTCAGACTTCTAGCCCAACTCCAAATTCTTCCTTAAATATAGGATAGAGAGGTGCTTAAGTTTAATCTGCAAATCTTTAAAATTTACTAAAATGTTTTGGCAGCTTCCATAATTTGGAAATTTATGGTAAAGGTATTACTTAAAGTTATAATTAACATCTATAAGTTTATAAAATTGCCACAAAACCATTCAAAATAGAAGGAAGCTTCTCTTTCTTTGATTACCTAACTTTAATTTCTCTATTCACAACCTGGCTAGGGCTGAAATGGCAGAGGGAAACTATCTTGGAGGGATTTTCTTTTTTATTTTTGAGTAATTGGCATTAAGTAACTTGCTCAAAGTTCCAAGGCCAGGTGTTTCTGGGTGGGTGCTAAGTGTCTGAGCCCAGATTCAATCCCAGCTTATCCCAACTCTGGGGCCGGTGCTCTTACTCACTGTGCTACCTGGCCACCCCGGATTTTTTCTTTTCCACTTAATCTCCTGACAAAAGCCTAAACTGGGAATTAGTCCTGCTTACTAGAATAGAGAGATCCACATGAAGTTACGGAAGGCTGGGAGAACTGCTTCAAGTATGAAACTTCATCAATCTTTCTACCTAGTCTTCCTAAACTCTTTGGCATCCCTTTTCTGAAGCAGTCATTATGGCTAGTTGCATCTTCTCCTGAGAAATTTTCGAAGGCAGGGAATCTACAAATAACATGAAACATGACCCAAGACAAAAATTATTTTTCTGAGCATTTTACAAAGAAACAAAAACATAGAAATAAGAACAAGAAAAATACATGCCTGCTAGGCTCTTTATCTCTTACTGAAAGTCTAATCTCAAGGTCTTTAATTTGTTGTCATTAAAATTACCTTTTCCAGGCCAATTTTGGGATGCATTTTTACGTTCATATATTTGAGAATATTCTGAGTTTCTTAAATACCAGTTTTTTTGAGAGGGGAAGATAGGAAATTGGGGTTAAGTGACTTGCCCAAGATCATGAAGCTAGTAAGGGTCAAGTGTCTGAGGCTGGATTTGAACTCAGGTCCTTCTGACTCCAGGGCAGGTGCTCTCTTCCCTGTACCACCTAGCTGCCCCATAATGTCAGTTTTAAATAGTGTGCTCTTTGCTTGGTCTCAGAATAAAAGAAAATTTTCCAGGGGGTTCACATTTGGTGCTGCTACAAGATCCTATAATTTCCCCAAGGTAACTCCCCTAACAATATAGAGGCTAACACTACCTTATTTCATTAAGGGAACATCTCCTTCATTGAGGAAGATTACCTTAATGTGTTTCCTTTAATGGACTTCCCTTAGGGAGATTTCCTATCCCCAAAAACATGGGGCTTACCTTTGCTAGGAAAGAAATTGAGATTGAGGAAAATTTGTCCTCTGGGGACAGTCTTCCTTGAAGAAATCCCTCAGAGAAATGTACAGAGTGCTCAAGGCAGTTTTTTATAAAGGCTTCCTTTTGGAGTCCTTACTCATCCTGGCTCACTTTGAAAAAAAAGACTGTGACAGGTGAAATTTGTAATAACCAAGGAAACAAATGTTTGATCTTCCAAGCATATCAATTTATTAAGCAATGCATGCCACTTATTTAACAATTTGGGATCAGGCCTTCTCAGCTTGGCACAAGATCCCCAATACAGGGGAAGATAAATGTTTATGCATGAAAAGTCAACAATGAACAGGATGTCAACCAGGATACAAGACCAGGCAATCTGATTTCTAATTGGAAGTAGGATTAGGGACTTCCTGAGTTGGGAGGGAGACTAGGGGAGTTGGAGGAATTGGGAGGGGAGAGAATGATCATGTGGTTGTTCCAGGAGGTGAAACTGTATATAACTCAATTCCTGATGAGCAAGCAGGTTGAATTTACAGGAAATGAAATTTAGGTCTCAAAATAGAGTCAGTTTTACAAGATGGAGTCAATTTGGTTGAAATTTTTCCCACAGTTCCCTCACACATATCCACCAAGCTAGATACCATAGAGAGTAACCATAATAATAAGAAGAGGAAAATCAGAGGCACCCAGAAATTCACAAGAGAGAGAGAAAAA
>NW_027187132.1:732-22113 GCF_028583685.1 Petaurus breviceps papuanus | reverse complement strand
TATCAGAAGTTCAAATCAATAACAAGCATTTATTAAGCACTTATAATGTGCCAGGAGTGGTGCCAAGGACTGAGGATATAAAAGCAAAGTATCTGCTTTAAAGGAAGTCAGTCACGTTCAGGGAGAGAGCATGAAAATAAATTTGCACACAAACACATGCATGAGTATGTACATAATGTATGTATGTATGTATGTACAGGATATATGCAGTGCAAAGACATTGAAATTATAGGCGATGGAGAAAGTAAAAGAGGGCTGGATTTTAGGTGAAATTTGGAAAACACCAAAAGGTCAGAGGCAGGAATGAGGAGGAAAAGAATTCCAAGCATTGAAAACACATAAAGTAGGGAAATGAAATCTCTGCTGAAAGGAACAGCAAGGAGGTCAGTGTCACTGAATTGCCAAGTATGTGGAAGGGAGGAAGGTAGAATAAGATACGAAAGATAGAAAGGCACTGTGCTATGAAAGCCAAATAGGATTCTTATTTTGTCTTGGCAGTAAGACAGAGACTCTGGAATTTGGGGGAAATGGACAGACCTATGCTTTAGGAAGATAATGTTGATAACTAAGTTTAGTATGGACTGGAGTGAGGAGAGTACTGAGTCTGGGAGAAAAACCAGCAGGCTGGCATAATAGTCTAGATTGAGCTGGTAAGAACCTACTTCAAGGTAGTTGTGATACCTGAGGAAAGAAGGGAGAGTACTCTAGATATGTGATGAAAGTAGAATTGACAAGACATAACTACTCTTTGAATATTAGGGGGAAGGGAGAGTGAGAGTGAGGCAATGAGAATGATAACAACCTACTGGAAAAACTGCTCTCTCCTGGGACAGAAGGAAAAACAACACAGGTCATAAATAGAAATGGTTCAGATTTACTCTACATCTGTTACTGGATCTAGGCATCTTGAATAATGTACACCATGAGCTCAACCCCTTCAGGTCTCATGGGCACTTTACCTCTTGACAGGGGAAGTTTCTGTCTGCTCTCACATTCTTTTTCCTCACTGTGTCTCTTGCACAGTAATACATGGCAGTGTCCCCAGTATTAAGAGAATTCATCTGTAAATATAACATGCTGTTGCCATTATCTCTGGAGATGGTGAATCGATCTTTCACGGCATCTAAGTAGTTTTTACTACTTCCATCAGGACTAATTCTTGCAACCCATTCCAGTCCCTTCCCTGGAGCCTGGCGAACCCAGTACATCCAGTAGCTACTGAAGGTAAATCCAGAAGCTTTGCAGGAGAGACGCAAAGAACCCCCAGGTGGCCTCACATCTCCCCCAGACTCCACCAGTTGCACATCACACTGGATACCTACAAGACAGAGTCATTGCATTAAAGTCAATAATCACATTAAATCACCATTTCATATTGTTCCCTCCCTCTCCATAAAACTACCTTGGAAAATACTCAGAAGGAAAATGCAGTTCAGTCTAAATTTCATGGTAAGTTTCTAGCTTAGTCCTCTAGGGCACAAAGAGCTTGAGCTTGTCTCCCAGAGATACAGGTACAGGTTTGGGGCTGCTTTTCATCCCAATAGGGAGGGACCCAATTTGCATGCCTTGCTGTATTCAAAAAGAAGAAGAAAACCTTCTTCCTCCCTCTGTCTCTTTCCTTAACTTCAAACAGAAAGCTCCCCTAGAGCTGGTTCCAAAGCACTAGAGAATGTTGGTGACACTGAGACTCCCAGAACTGGTGGTTTGACTCAGTGTTAATCACCCCACATCACTCCAACAAGTGAATCACACGTAGTAGGCCTCTCTGTGTTCCTAATAAACTTCTAAGCAACATTAATCCCATCTCTGATTGTCAAAGTCTTTCAATCATCTTTTATTTCCAATAAACAACAGATTGAATCTGTTTTATGAATCACTTTCTTCTCAGGGCCTCTTGTCCTGATCCTTGGCACTCTACTTCTTCATGAGTCTACAATTTGTTTCCCTTTACCTGCCATTACATTTCACCTAAATTATTTGCCCACAGTCCCAGTTATATTCACCCACTGTTTTGCTAGGAGCATCATATTCCTTATTTTATTCTTCTAAAGTCACGATGCACATGAAGAAAATTGCAAGACTCTTCCCACGAGCATCTTGTCCTCAGCGGGACATATCCTGTTTCATGGGACAGAGAAACTTTTATCCTGTGTGACACTGACCTAATATTCTGACTTATGGAGCGAGAATTTTTTGCTCAGATCTCCATGAGATGATCCTCCTATTTCAAATACCATTCTCATAGTCCAGAATATAAATCTCTGCTGCCACCTTCTGTACAGTTAGTTGTATACATTTTTCATTCTTGTTTCCATTTTCTTTTCTTTTTTCTTTTTTTTTTTTTTTTGGAAAGGATTTTGTAATATCAGGGCCCTTATGCTTTTAGAGTTCTAGATCTCAAGAGCTTTTAGAGATTATCATTATCATGAACTCAATCGGGGAACAAAAGCCACAAATCACTCTCTTGGCCAACGGAGTCTGAACCACATCTATTTATTTCTCTCCCCTGTTATTGTTATTGTATTTGAGGTGACTACTTCTTATTCTATTGTTTAACAAATTAAGAATAATTTATAATACTAAAAAGTGTGAACAGAGTTCAATAACTATAGAAGAGAAAAGTTCATGATGATCCTCTCCAAGTGCTGAGTCCATAAATCATTGTTTCAGACATGCTAGTATAAGGGTCTTACATTTTTGGATGTTTCCCTTTTCAGACATAAAATAATCACCCTATGGGTCCTATTTGCATATAGCAAAGTTTGCAAAACTTGGGAATGTTTCTTTCACTATTTGCAAAGGGAATTTGAAGAAATGTTTACATTTTTTCTCCACGAACAATTTTAATCCACCTGAGAGTATTTGGGGTCCTTGCTCATATAATGACGGCAAATGATGTCGTACGAGCAAAGGCTAGATTAACCGTGTTATTTGGGTTGATATAAAAAACTAATCTAGGGGTGGGTAGGTGATGCCTACCTATAGAGCCCCAGCCCTGGAGTCAGGAGAACCTGAGTTCAAATACAGCCTCAGACACTTAACACACTCGCACACACAAAAAACTAGCCGTGTGACCTTGGGCAAATCACTTAACCCCAATTACCCTGCCTTCCCTCCTCCAAAAAGTGAAAAAAAAATAATCTAGCTAATTTTGTGGCTAGTAGATGGAGAGTCAGTTCTGCAGTCAGGAGTTGAGCTAAGGAGAAAAACAGACTCAGGGAATGCAATTATAAAACTGCCCAGAAAAGATAATGTTCCCACAAAGAACAACATGGAATTTTCACAACAGTATAAAAGAAAACAGGGTCTTAAACCAGGGTGTTAAAGTGAAAGAGACTTGAGTTGGCTGGGCCTTGTATTCTCCTTACATGTATCTTTCAACTAGTATGCTCTACGCATCTGCCCACCCTTTGCACTGACATGAGTGGGTTTCATATCTATAGTTAAAAGGTTTGCGCTCTATGTAACCTTTGTCTTTTCTTTGAACTAACTGTATCCACGGGTTTGGGTTTGTAAATGTAGACTCCCAAACTAACTGGCATTTTTGACCTCAGGATATTCCAACCCGTAAAAATGACTTGGAGTATTAGGCCAAGAAGGAGAGGCTACATTGGAAATGACACCTCAGAAGAAATAAAATACCCTTCAATTTCCTTCAACAGGAGTATAAAGAAAATTATATGAAAATCTGATAAGACATTCTTAGTCATGTGACCAACAAGATGGCAGAATCTCTACCCTCTCCAGTCTACACAACCTTTCAAAATGTTTCCAATATTTTCCAACAAGAATGTTTCCAACAAGAATGCTTGAGAAGCAAAATCAGTTTCAGTTATCAACACCATTTAAGTACTAAGAATTCTAAGAAGGCAGCAAATTGATGAGCTTAACAGCAGAGAGGCTTATTATCTCTAATCCCAAACATATTTACTAGGAACTCTCTCTCACACCAGTTCCAAAATGCTTGGAGATATAACACAACCTGACCCTTGAGCTTACAACAAAACTCAATTCTTCCCACTCTGGTCTGTGCAGCAGACTTTTGCTTTCTTTGGTGTGAAAGTATGGCAGCATGCTGTGCTGTAGCAGTACTTAGGTAGAAAACTAAGGAATAGAGGGAACTGGAGCAGGAAACCAGAATGTATGGGACTCCACCAGTTTTGAAAGAAAAGCTTCAGATGTCCTCCTGAAGCCACTTTGTCCCTTCAGAAGTCACATGGGCAAAGACTGAGGCCACTACAATGTGAATCCCACTAGCAGAGGAAGAAGCCAATACAACTTTGAGGTCCAGACATTAGGAAATTTGCCATCAAAGTGGAATGAGTCAGAAGGTAAGGGATAGGTATATATAATGAAAAATATTGAAATTACCAAAGATCTCAATAAGAAGAAAATCCAATTAAAGACCATGAAGATGAGTAAATAAACCAATAAGGAAGATAGAAATAACATAAGATAGCTCCTAAATCATCTAAATAATTCCTAATAATGAATAAATATTGCAATACAAAGGAAAATTAATCAATAAATGATGCAGCAGAAGTCTCTATGGATTTCCAAGGTCTCTTGGGAAGTGACGGCATGGAGCTACAGCAGAATGTTTCATAATGGTGCAAGAAAGAAATAAGAGTTGTAAAAGTTGAATTTATCTCCTGCGTAACAGAATAATTGGCAACATAGAAAAATTTAAATCCACGGTGGCAAATCTCACCAAAGAAAAAGAGAGAGAGCAAGAGATTGGGGATATAAATATACAAAAGTGAAGAACAATCTAGAAGGAAAAAAGCAAAAATCAATAACCTTAAAAGAAAACATGATCTCTATACAAGTAAAACATATTGTTTTCTAAGGCATGGTGCAAAAAGGCAATTTAAATATTCAACTCTTTATGATCCCATTTTGGGGTTTTCTTGTCAAAGATACTGGAGTGGTTCATTGTTTTCTTTTCTAGCTCATTTTACAGATGAGAAAACTGATATAAACATAGTTAAGTGACCTGCCCAGGGTCACAAAACTAATAAATGTCTGAGGAGAGATTTGAGTTTGTGAAGATGAATCTTCCTGATTCCAAGATATTTACATATATATGACATTTTGTGCATATGTTTGTATGTATGTATATGTGTGTACACATATATGTGTATATATACACATATAATTTTTAGTGAATATCAGAAACTATTATCCAATAGAAAACTGATTAAGTGTTCAATAAATATGAACAAATAATTCTCAAAAGAAGAATTTCAAACTCTTAACCATATGAAAAAATGTTCCATGTTACTAAAAACAAGAGAAATGCCAATCAGAATTCTCCTGAGGTTTGCAAAAGGGGTTGTGGAAAGATGGCCATTATTGTTCAAGCTCTGAATCTGTAAAAGAAACAAAAACAGAATTACAAATAACATGATTAAAATGCTAGGTGGTGCAGATTCATAGAGCATGTCCTCAGGAAACAGAAAATCTGGCCTCAGACATTACTAGCTATGTGTCAGGGGCAAGTCATTTAACTCTGTTTGCCTCACTCCCATTTGCAAAATGAACTGGAGAAGGAAATGCCAACCCACTCCCAAGTTTCTATGCCAAGAAAACCCCAAATTGAAACACAGAGAGTCCAACAAACTGAAAAGTTCTTAACAACAAAATGTAACAAAAAATGTCCATGTTTTTTTGGCTCAGAGATTCTACTAATAGGTTTTCCCACAAAAATATTGCTGATAAGAAAATTCGAGTATTGCCAAAATATTTATAGGAGCATGGTACCATGAAGCAGGAAACACAGTAGATACCTCTCAAATGAAGGAGAAGTGGAAAGACTAACAAATTGTACCACATAAACATAATGTATAATGTAAGAAACAACCCATATAATGAATACAGAGACATATGAAAAGATTTACCTAATAAAATGTAGCATGAAATGAGCAAAACCAAGGAAACAATACACAGTAACTATAACAAGGTCAATGAAAGAGCAAAGATAATGAAATAATCAAAATGAATGTTAGAGAAGAACAAAGAGCAAGAACGGTCCCAAGGAAGAGATGTGAAAAAACCTCCTTATCCCAAGGCTTCAGAGAGGTAGAAGGTTTGTGAGTGTGGTATAATACATAAATTTTCAGACAATTCCTATTTTGATTGGTTTTTCTGATTTTTTTCTTCTTTTTTTAAAACAATATTTTTGTTATCTGCATTGGTTCTATAAGAATTAAAAGGGAAAGAGATAGTGGTAGAACTTTTGGTGATGAAGCAGGAAAAAGATAACAAATGAGGATCATCAGAACTAAAATGATCATTGAATCAATGGCAGTTGATGAGATCACCAAGTGAAGCAGAGGGACATGAAAAGAGGGCCCAGGATAGAACATTTGGGACACCCACAATTAATAGACACAGTAAAAGAAATTCTCTATGAGATCAGGCAACCGACTTAAGAGACTCCAGTGTCTCTCCACTCCCTAATTGCAGAAACTAAGATGGAAGGGTGGGAAGGATTGAAGTGAGACAATGTAATAAAACAGATTTATAAAAGACTAGAAAAAAGCACTATCAAGATGCTGGTGAGTCCCTAGAAGAGTAGCTTACCTTGTTAATTAATAAGAGATCAATTCCAGTCCTCCTATTTAGGCAAGAGAGAATAGTCTAGGGGGACTGTGGTTATTTTGACACTTGATAGGTAATAGGGATTAGAATGGCTGGGGGGAAGGGTGCTACTATTCTCACGTACCCTCACCTTCAGTGACTTCCTTCTTGCCCCTGAGAAGCAATGGTTACAACCATCATGGAGGCAACAATTTTGCTTGGTCAATTGGATGTTCTATCATGGCTCTGTGATAATGAAAGAGCAAAAACCTCTCCTGGTGATATGCTAACTAACTAGCAGATGCTAGATAACCTGATTTCCACAGAGCCCCCCAAGAGGAGTAGATGTTTCTTTCATGCTTCTATGACAACAGGGAGGAGGGTTTGTCAAGGAATGATCTGTCTCAGCGTCTTCCTCCTTTACATTCCAAAAGGGAACAAAACGGCTGCCACCCACAGTAGCATCTACTGGGAACAAGAAAGTCCATAGGGATTGTGCTGGTGGAAGATGGTGCTTCACTCTGCAAGTGTAACCCCTAAGCTCTTGACAAAATATTAGGACAATGCTGATGCCAGGATGGGCAACTCTGTCTACTTTCTACCCAGAAATTCCAAAATTGAAAGGAATAAATCTAAGTTACAAATATGACCAAATTCCTAATTAAGTCCCTTAGGGAAATGAAGGCCTGATCACTGGTGACTTTAAAGGGGCTACATGAGGGGATTCATGACTCTTTTGGTTCCATGGTGAGAATCTGTTCTACAACGCTAAGCTTGGAACTGATGCCATCTCGTGGTCAGTATGGTCATTGCAAATGTCATCATTGGCTATTACTAACCACTGAGATGCATAGTAGCTATGAAAGTCTACAGAGGAGTACATTATAGAAATTAACTTGCTAAATTGGTTAACTAACTAGGCTCTATTTTGTAGATAGCTCTGGTCCTTTAGCACTGTCTCAATCCTAGCCTTACTGGTGAGTCACTGCCTGGGGCACCCAGAGTTGTCCTCACCTCAACAGGTATTGTTGAGGCAATAATGAATCCCAAGAGAAGGGGAAATAACTGTGTTGGTATAGAAATTGGTGGAGGCTGGAGTCCTTAGGTTAACCATCTCTCAGTTTAACAACCCTATTTGGCTGGCACACAAAGTAAATGGGACTTAGAGACTAGCCATAGTTTGTTGTTATTGTATTTTGTCCTTCTTTCTCCAAGAGGACCATGACATCAGGAAGATGAAGCCATGACTTTCAAGTGAACTGGATTTAAATGAGGGAGGGCTATACACAGTCACCAGCCTCAATTTCTCCTCCAGAGACATCTGAGTCCAATGGCAAGGTATAGGTCAGAATGACTGGAGATGGCTCCTGGCCATAGATTACTAGGGTCTGAAATAAAAAGTTGACTCATTAATGACACCATCCTGAGATTATGACTCTTTCAGAGACTCTGGGGACTCCTTACAGACTGGTTTGTTGTGGATGTCTTGACCAATGCATTCTTTTTGATTCTCCATAAGATGGAAGACTGGAATCAGTTTGTCTTAAAAATTGTGATGTCTTAAAAGGTTTGAGAGACACAATTTCAGAGTAATTAATTGTTTTATTAATAATTATAGCATACTATTAATAAAAGGTGTCAGTGACATCCTTGAATGCCAAAGACAAGTCAAAAAACTCACTCTGATATCAACACTCTTTCATTACCAAGTAATGAGAGACAATTAATATTATAAAATATGCCCAGCTGAATGCCTAATTCCAGACACTCATAAGAAGAGGTAAAAAGATCATACATCATATACAAAGAAACAGAAGAAAACAATAGAATGAGGAAGATAAGAAATCTCTTCAGGAAAATTAGAGATATTAAGGAAAATTTCATGTGAAAATGGACGTGACAAAAGACAAAAAAATGGTAGGAACTTTACAGAAGTAGAAGAGATTAAGAGGTGGCAGCAATGTAGAGAAGAATTATACAGCACCAGTTGCCACTATGGTGTGGTTACTGATCTAGAGAATAAAGTCAAGTGGGCCTTAGGAAGCATTGCTTACAATAAGCTGTACCTTAATTTTCTGTTGATGATTTGCCCTGATTAGTTACTGAATAAATAGTAATAAAAATAAATAAATTTACTATATAATCAGAACCGTGAAAGCTGTTCACAGCAGCTGTCTTCTGGAAAGCTGCTCGTGCTTGGCTTTACACTGGTCTATACTATGTTCTTTACCCAGGAAGGGTCCTGCTACCCTGCAGCTGCAAGCAGTAGCATTCTTCTCTCCTTGAACTGTGACCAGGTTTGCTGCTCCCCTGCATTTGCAAGTTCTAGTACTCCTTTCTGCCCTGGATCTGTGAACAGAATCTCTGCTTCCTTGTGACTGACCACAAGCTCTCCCCTCTGACCAGAAACTGGAACCTAAAATTACACATGAGTAATGGAGTTGTCAAAACACCTGGTCCGGCACCCAATGTTAGTTCAGCGTCCCCTGTAATCTCTTCCTGACCAGTCATCCAATTCCCTTACCACCTGAGGGCTGAGAGCTCCCAAAGTTGCTGCTGTTGCTGCATCCAACTCCAAGACGTGTCACTGATGTTACCACCGCATAATCTCCAGGCTGGCCCCTACCCTTGTGTCACAGACCTCTCCATATGACTTCCTAAGTTGTCTTGGGCTGGAAAATTTTTTCATCTCATTTTTTTTTGTTATTTCTCACCACTCCAGAATTTGATTTGACATGGTATTTTTAAATCATTGTGAGAAGATTGTTGGGAGAATCCAGATGGGTAATTGCCTCCACTGCACCATCTTTGTTAAACATATATTTATGTATATTTTCTGGCAAAATTTCCTATAATATCCAAAATTACCTCCAAAGAAGATTCTGATCCAATGACATTGACTTAACAGTAAGCAATATTCTGGAGCAAAAGTTGAACACCTCTCTACAGAGAGAAAAGACATATATGCCAGCCAGCATCAGTCATCTCAAACCAATATTGGTTATTTCACTTGATTTGAATTCTGTTGCATTTTGTCTTGGATTCATTCGTATTGTTGTAATTGAGTAGAATGTGCTCCTGAGGTTGCTTTTTTGTGTTCCATCAATTTTTACATCATCCCATATATCTATTAATTTCTCACATTAGTTTAGCTCTGTGTTCTAGCAATATTCTACTTAATTGATTCACAATCTGGCCGTTTCCAGAGAGACAGGAATTAGTTATTTCCAAATTTTTATTCTACTGAGTAGTGGCTACTATTACTATTTAAATAGATAAAGGACATTTCTTCTTTTTTTTTTTAACCAACATTCTTGGTCAACAATGAAGGGGGCAATGGACTTTCAAATAAGGAAGTGGGCTGAAAACCTTCAGTTCCTCCTGCTAAGAACATGACTTGATAATGACAATGAGCTACTTCCAGCAATCTGGGAAAAGGGATCCATCTCTACCCAGACCACGCCTGGTTAGTTTTCTCCTTCATGAGCTGCGTCACCCAAAACTCCAATGGAGGGGTGCAAGAGCATAGATCTATAGCTTTAGGACTGCAGTTCACCTGGTTTTGATTCTGTTTATACTCTAAACAGAAGTAAGGTCTTCTACATGGGTGCCTAAGATCAAGGAGCATGTTTCCTGAGGAGCAGCAGGTTCCTGGAGGATTTGGGCAATCTCATCTATCAGCAATGTCCTTCAGAGACTGACTGATTCACAGGGGCTGGTTCCTGAGTGGGGAAGTAGATTGGAAAAGTCTGGGTCCTGATTAATAGTGTGTTATTAATATAATAGGAAATAATAATTTCTCCTATCTTGAGTAAATTAACTCTTTTTCAGGAGAATGGTTACATATACATTGCATAGTTGTAAGGGTTATGGGATTTAAAGATCTTCCATGCCCCGTTGGACTTGCTGATGTAGCAGGAAGGGGCGGAGCAAGAGGAAGCGGAAGCCAAGCTAGCGTTCTTTTCGGTGGCTGGCGGTGGTGGTGACGGTGGCAGCAGCAGAGGCAGTGGCAGCGCGAAGCCCTTTTTGAGTTAGAACTGCTAAGGACTTTCTGCTAAGGACTCCTGCTGAGGACTGCCAGGAGCCGGAGCTGCTGGGAGTGCGCTTCCAGGACGCTGGGTGGTTGCTGTGCGTGGGGAGAGGAGGACCTTTGCCTGAGGTAGCCTGTTCTGTTTTAAAGGCTTGAAAATGTGGGTGCTTTCTACTTTATCTACCTGTGCCAATGTCATAACTACTCTGATGGCTTTCACTTTCTGGTTTTGGGACTCAGTCTTTTGGTATCTTAATAAATTTTCTAGTTTATTTCCTCATATGGCAAACATGACGTATTTTCTAGTGGATAATTATATCAGCATATTTGTAATCTCTATAGGCATTGTGAATATGGCATTGCTGATACAATAGTCTGGGATCATATTTGGTTATTGCAATGTGTCAACAATGTAGTATTCACAAGGTCTACAGTAATTATATACTACCAGACATGACAAGGAATCTTTGGAAGGAATGGAGTCAGAAACAGCAACAGCAAGGGTCACCTACTGCTGAAGACTTGTGCACCTCATGACCTCCTCATCACCAACACTATCTTCCATTTACCTAAACACAATAAAACTCTGGGGATGCACCTTTACAGCAAATATTGGCATTTAATATACTATGTCATTGTAAAGATGTGAGAGTGGCAACGGTGATGTGTGGTGCAGAGTCCTGGTCTGCTCATAGACTCATCATCTCTAAAATAAATATTTGTGTACAACAAAAGTAGTAGCCCCAAGGCAAGACAACTACCAGACATAATGTAAAAAGTTTAGACCTCCTTTTTCAAACTGAGAACAATTCATGGCTAACTTGTATGGAAAGTTCAGCCAAATTGTTATATGCCTGTGAAACCTGGAGTGTCCATGAGCTTCATGCCAGGAAACGGAATTGCATCTATTTAAATTGTCTTTGGAATATTCTGAAGATCACTTGGCAAGATAAGGTACCAGACACAGAGGTCCTTTCTCAAACTAAACTGCCAAATATTCAACCTCTACTGATGGTGTTTGAATGCCAAATGTATGTTTACCTGAAAGACTATTTTATAGAGAACTCACACAAGCCAAGCACTCAGATGGAAGTCAGAAGAAACATAACAATGACACTATCAAGATTTTTCTTTTTTTTATCTTTTTTTCAAATTTGAGACTTGAATACTAAAACTTAAATATATGAGAAAACAAAAAGAAACATAAACTTAAATAGGAAATAAGAAAAGAAAAAAAACATGTTATGTTCACAGCAGAATGTGACAGGATTAAAAATTTATAACAATAAATTTCCATTTCAAGAAAATCTATTGAATACTGCAAGCTGTATTAAACACTATCCATCCTTTCTTTCCTTACAGGTTTTCTTTTGTTCTCTTCTACACACTTTTTACCTTATTCGTTTTCCCTCCTTCATTTCCCCTCCCTGCCCAGGCTACAATTAAGTGCAGACATATTTAGATATAGTCACACACACACACACACACACACACACACACACACACACACACACACATATATATATATATATATACATATATATATATGTATATACACACATGCATATACATATATATGAAGATACATACATAAGCATATACTTTCCCTAACAGAATCTACTCCCAATCTTTGTTTTTATGCTTGTGAATATCTCTTATTTCCCATATCTCATGATTACTTTACTTTACTTCTCCACACTACCTTGCCTTCCTATTACTTAATCTCCAAAGATCCCTCCCTTATCCTGCCATCCCCCTAAATCTAAACATCTCTTTATAAATCCCTTTGACCTATTCCCTCATGCTCCTCTCCAAAGATCCTCCCTTGTCCTCCCAAAGATCCCTCCCTTAACCTCCCTACCCATTAAGCTAAACAGACTTCTGTACCCCCATTAACTTACTCCCTCACCCTCTCCTTTAAAGAATTCTCCTTTATCATCTCCCCCTCCCTATCTCCTTAACCATTGTATTTCTTCTGAATTTAGAAGACTTTTATATTCTTCTAGATATCTATGTATAGTTCCCTCTTGAACCTCTTCCCCATGAAAATAGGGAACCAGGGGCAGCCAGGTAGCACAGCGAGTGACAGCACTGGCCCCAGTGTCAAGATGACCTGGAGATTGAATCTGGGCTCAGACACTTAGCACCCACCCAGAAATACCTGGCCCTGTAACCTTGATAAAGTTACTTAACCCCAATTGCTTAGGGGAGGCCAGGTGGCTCAGAGAGTAGGAGCACCAGCCCCAGTGTCGGGATGATCTGGGGATCAAGTCCAGGCTCAGATACTTAGCACCACCTCCAGAAATAACTGGTCATGTTACCTTGAGCAAGTTACTTAAACCCAATTGCTTAAAAAAAGAAAGAAAGTAGGGTACCAGATCTACGATCTCTTTCCCCCCATCTAATTTCTCTGTATTGGTTTTTCCTCTCACACCTCATTTACATAGGATAATTATTCTTTTTCATTGTTCCTGAAGGGTTTTACTTTTTAAAGTGATAGTATGCTCAGGTCTATCCCAATCTTTCTTATGAATGACTCAATTGGTAATAACAATCATAGACATACATTTTACATTTAACGTACAAAAAAAGTAAACACTTTGTCCTTATTGAGTCCCTTGTAATTAGTCTTTGGTATGTTGTAATGGCAATAGGAATTTGAAGATTTTCCCTGCCCCTTAATAGGCCAAAGGCTAAAGGATGGTGTGGCTCTCTGTGATATTATAGCTTATTAACTTTTTTGCTACTATGATGGAATCAGCTTACTGGTTTTGGGATTTGGTTTTCTAATGTCTGAATAAATATTTTATTTCTGTCTTCTATATGGAGCGTCTTTTTTATTTTGTGATTGAGCACCATGCAGGTATATTTAAAGTGATCATGGGTGCTATAATTATTTCATTGGCACCACACTCTTTTATGTTATTAACTTCAGTTGTTGTTGTTTTTAACAAATACTGAAAGTCTGGCAATTCATTAAATATCCGTTTGTTTACTCAGAATTATGCTTCTTTTTCCTGGGTATCAGATTTTCTTTTTTTGGGGGGAGGGGTTTTAACAGTCTTGCTTTAATCAATCAAACATATCATTTACCTAGATAAGGGGGAAAAGTCAGCACCCCGACCTTCAGAGTATACAGACAGAAACATTTCAAGCAGACAGGCCTCCAACTATCCAACCATTACATCCATACCAAATCACAGTTACCAGGGAGAGAAGCATCAACATCTGGGTTTTTCAAAGCCAGAGGGCTCTCAAAGGCTGCCCAGAGTCTCATCTGGTAAAATCACACAGCATATTTTAAAGTGAGCCCCAAAGCAAAGCTTCCCATCAGGGATTATATAGCCTTCTCCTGGATCAGAGAATGTAACAAGCCACTTGACCCACTGCCCAATCACAAAGCAAAAGGTTTGGGCATTCCTCAAAAACAAGCCTCCCACCACAGGCTCCAGGTGCACTTAACCTAGGGGCAGGGAAGATCCTAAAAGTTTTCATTCCTATAACACCAGGTTTAGGAAGTTGATAGTCCCTCTGTATTATGCCCTGGCAACACCATATTTGGAGCACTGTGTTCTATTCTGATACTAAATTTAAGAGGGACATTGATAAGCCAGATACTTAAGAAGAATATGATCAGAATGGTGAAAAATCTTGAGTTCATGGCATGTGAAAATTGATTGAAGAAACTGGGGAAGGTGTGTCCTGGTGCTAAGACTCGTGGTGGACATGATGACTGTCTTCACAATTTAAAGGATTATCACAAGGAAGAGAAATTAGACAGTCTACTTGGCCCCAGAATCAGAACTACACGCAATGAGTATAAACTTAAAAAGAGGAAAATTTAGACATAATATAAGAAAAAACTTCTTAATAATTAAAATAATTCAAAAGTGAAATGGGCTACCATTGGATAAAATAGATTTTTCTTCCCTAGTGATCTTTAAGCAAAAGCTGATGATTGATCACTTGCCAAATAAGTTGTAGAGAAGACTCTTGTTCAGGTATGAGTTGGACTAGAGGGATCCTTAATGTTGCTTCTTCTTCTGAAATCCTGTGATTTTATGTATTAAACACTTCAGGTGTTTAATAAGCACTTCTTGAATTGAGTTGAACTGGGTCTTCAATGAAGCTAATGATTATTAGATATATAGAAGGAATCCATTCTGGTCATGGGGAGAGAGGGTGCAAATGCACAGAGGCCACAGAATAACAATATTTCAGAATGGGAAGTGAACTGTATGGACACTTAGTCCAACCTATATTCAAAAATATAATCACCACTATCAGTTTTGTTTGCTGCCATATCATAGTCTTGACTCATCTAACTTTCAATCCACTAAACCCTCAGATCTTTTTCATATGAACCACTATCTAGTCATAGTTTCTCTATCATATACCCAGTGTGAGGCTTTAGAGTCACCTTTTTAAATTTCATCCTGGGTATGAGATTTTCAGCCAGAAGGCCAGTTCTTTTCAATTTATAGTGTTACAAAACCTGCAATCTTTTAGTGTTGCAACTGTTAGGTCTTATGTGATTCTAATTGTGACACCACTATTGTAAATGTTTTTTTCCTGTTTTCTGTAATATTTTATCCTTGAGGTGGGAGATTTGGATTTAACTATCATAATCCTTTTGTTTTCCTCATAGAATTCCTTTTAGGTGGTGGTGTGGATTTTTTTTTCCTATTTCTACTTTCCCCTCTTGTTCTAGTGCCTCAGGACAAATTTGTTTAATTACCTTTGGTATTATTGTGTAAAGATTCTTTTTTTTTTTGGTAATACCTTTCAGTATTCCAATTATTCTTATGTTACTCTTCTTGATCTCTATTCAGATCACTTGTTTTTCTTATGAGATATTTGATATTCTTTTCCATTTGTTCATTCTTTATATTTTATTTTATTGTTTCTTGGTCTCTTATGACGTTACTGGCTTCCACTTGCCCAATTCTGATTTTCAAAGAATCATTTTCTTCCTTAAGATTCTGAATCAAAAATTCACAGGAATATTATAGTTGAATTCCAAAACCCCCGGCTTGAATATAAAATATTAAAAGCAGCAAGAAAAAAATGTAAAAAGGATGGTGCCACAAATAGAATGACACAACACATAGCAGCAGAGACATTGAAGGATTGTAGGTCTTGGAGCACTATATATTGAACAGCAAAAGAACTGGGTTTCTGGCCAAAAGTCTCATAACTTGCAAAACTAAGCATAATAATGAATGAAAAAAAAAATGGATACTTAATGAATTTTCAGTCTTTCAGGACTTTGTTTAAAAAAATTGAACAAAAATTGAAATTGAACAATTTTTTTTAAATTGAAGATTTGACATATGAGAGCCAAGAGAAGCATAAGGTACCTACCAAATACTAATTAAGAGGGACTTAATAAGAACAGAGAATTTACCTTTTATGTATGTAATATATAAAACGTATGTCTAAAATTGTCATTAAGAGTTTGTAAGAAAGATTGAGATAGACCTGAGTAAGATATGACTTTAAAATGTAAAAATACATAGTACAATTAAAAAAAGCAATTATCTTATACAAATGATCAGCAAGAAGAAGAACTGGCACAGAGGAATTAGATGAGGAGGAAAGCTCTGGTGACCTACTTTCATGGGGAATGGGCTCAAGAGGTATAGGGGGCACTGTCAAGAGCCTCTGAGGTGTTTGCCATGGGTGCACTCTGAGGAGTCTGCATCCCATGGGCATGAATCCAGGCTGGGCTCACTATCTCAGGATGACTCCCCGCCCGCCCCATTACTCATCCCCCATGCAAGGGAGTCTTGGAACATTCTGGCCATCCCTGAAACCCTGGCCACTTGAGCAATACAGAGAAAGTACTGATTCATGAAATAAAGCAGGGAAGCGTCCCACAGGAGTAGGCTCCTGCAAAGATGCAACTTAATTGCCTTGTGTAACAAACTACGTGAAGTTTCCCATGAGATCGTATGATGTAAGTCCTTTAACTATAGTATCTATATTAGACACTCAGATGAATAAAATTGGCTCAGTTTCCACTGGCTCACCTGGCCCACATTTCATTCCAACTCCTCCATGAAATGCCCTCCTGCTGCTGGCGGCAAAGGGGGAATGATGTATGGATATGTAGAAGGGTATAAACGTCTCCTATATTCAGAAGAAATGAAACAGTAAGAGAAAAGGAGGGGGGGTAAGGGAGAGTCCTTTAGAGGGGAGGGGGGGTAATAGGTTAAAAGTGGGGTATAGAAGGATGTTGAAATCAATGAGCAGGAGAGGATAAAGGAGGGGTCTTTGGGAAGGAAAAGGAGGGATCTTTAGAGGGGAAGGCAAGGGAATAGGTTAAAGAGGTGAAGGTGTGTTTAGATTTATGAGAATGGGAGGATAGGGGAAGGATCCTTGGAGAGGGCTAATAGAAGGGCAAAGTAGAAGGCAGAAGTAAGGTAGAGGAGTCAGGAAGGATAGAAAATAAGAGACACACACAAACGTAAAAACAAAAATCAGGAGTAGAATTTGTTAGGGAATGTATAT
This sequence comes from Petaurus breviceps papuanus, assembly GCF_028583685.1. Taxonomy (NCBI): domain Eukaryota; kingdom Metazoa; phylum Chordata; class Mammalia; order Diprotodontia; family Petauridae; genus Petaurus; species Petaurus breviceps. Next base: position 4,988 of record NW_027187132.1, on the reverse strand, counting down.
GTCTATGTATGTATGAATGTGTATATATATATCCACATATAAATATGACACCAAATTTATTATAGCCTGGGTGAGGGGGAAGAAGGGAGAAATGAGCAAAATAAAAAGTGCACAACAGAGAATAAAAGAAAATTTACAAGAAAGCAAAGAAAAGATGGACAGCTCTCAACACAACGTGAAGTGTTTATCATACATGCTTTCTTGAAATGAAAATTTATTGCTATGTATTTTGAGTCCTCTCAGGTTTTGCTATGAACATGACATGTTTTTTTCCTTTTTTCCTTTATATTTAAGGTTCGTATTTAGCATATGTTTCTTTTTTTTATCCTGTATTTGAGTTCTGATGCTTGTCTAAAAGAAAAAAAAAGATTGTGGATCCCCTTTTCTAATTGACTGAATAGTTCTTTTTTTTTCCTTTATATTTAGTTTTTTCCTCAATCTCTCTCATTTGATTTTTAGAATCTTTTTAAAGTTCTTCTACGAATTAATTTTGGACATATTACAATTTACCATTACTCTTTGGAGCAGAAAAGGGTTTCTTTTGTTGGAAAGAAAAGAAGGAATTCTGTTTGCAAAGGATTAAAAACCACTCCCAGCTTTGAATGATAGCAGAGGTGCCTGGTTCTAGTCAGACAGAAGAACCAGACTTCTGACCAGTTAAAAGGTCAGAAGCTTGTACACATGCTCAATGAGCTGTTTGAGGGGCACATGAACTGGGAGGTTCAGGAAGTTGTATCTAGTCAATGGGAATCAAAAGGGGACATTCGAATTGGGAACAGCATGAAAAACATTGCATTTGTTTGAGCAAGTGTATTCTCCATTCAGGAGGTACCCATTCCTAGGAATGAAGAATATATGTAACTCTCCTGGCTTCACAATGAGTATTGTTCTTTTTGTAGAGTGAGCATGTCTCACACAATTTGGGAGCTTATCACAGGGATCTAGGATCAAAAACGGGGAACTCCACCATGGAGAACTAGAAGTGCCCTGTTGCTTTCCAACAGCCAGAATATTCACAGCTGGGAGTTTTCCCCTCTTCCAACTGCTAACTTCCCAGGACTATTTTTGAAATCTTCATGACCCAATAACATGGGTAAAATAATGAAAGACCTATATCTGTGGCAACCAGGTGACCCTGTATGGAGGAAAGAGTGAGAAAATTGACTCTTTAAGTATCATTTTGATGGTTGGAGTATCCTACAGGTCTGAGAGGGATTTGGGTCAAACCTAAGAAAGGTGGCTTATCTGGGTCTGATTACATCTCAAAGCTAAAGTTTGTATTTTATGTTTGAATCAATGTATCTAATAACAGACAGTGTGTTTAAAATTGCAAAATGAAGGGGAAAAACTTGGGTCTTTTGGTTTACAAATTGCTAGGCATTTAACTCATTTTAGATCCTAAGGCATAGAAAAGCTGGATGAAATTGGTGAGTATGATTTTTTTTAATTTTTCTGAAATGTAAATTTCAAAAATGTGGGCATAGGTGGCCTGAGTAATGATTAGGAAAGACAACAAAAATATACGGAAGGTAGAATAGAAAAAGGGATGATTTACATGTGGTAGAGCAGCAGCAAGTCATGTGTCCTCAGGACTCTATGCTCTTAGCTGCCCCTCCTTCATCCCCTGGACTTCAGAAAGTTTGGGGATGTTGAAAGAGTACAAGGAAGTTTAAGTAAAAAAGGCTGAAAGTGAAAATTTGTAGAACAATTTGATAAACAACAGACAAAGTTATGGAAATTTAGAAGGGATTATGTCTATCCACCTTTCCGGATGGATCTATGGGAGGGTTTTATTGAAGTTAGTATTGGTATTAACTATGCTAAAGATATTGGTTCAATTAATTATTAAGCTCCAAAGGTCTCTCCTTGGAAGGAAAGCTGGCCCCATTTTGTCAGCTTTAATCCAGGTGTTTTTGTCTGGGCTAAACCCTTTTAGCTAATCTGATTAAAATTTGGTAAACTTCTTACCCGTGTTTCCCCGATAATAAGACACTGTCTTATTATTTTTTTTGGGAAAGAAAAACACCAGAGGGCTTATTTTCAGGGGAGGGCTTATGTTGTCCTGCCTCAGCTGTCCTCCGCAGCACTGCTCTCAATGGCGCTAGCAAGCAAATCACTGGGGAAGAACAGGATGACGCGCTCACTGCTGCAGCTCTGATTGGATGCAGCTCGGAGCGTGGAGTGAGTTTCACCCGGGGGCAGGGAGGTGCATACACAGGGTACCATAATGTAGCGTGTAGTGCAGGGGATCACCTTCACTACAGTAGCAATCTCAATAGGGCTTATTTTCTGGGGAGCGCTTATTTTAGAGGAATCTTACACAGTAAGGGGAGGGCTTATTTTCGGGATAGGTCTTATTATCGGGGAAACATGGTAGAAGAATAGGAGACATAAGAAGTTGAAATGCCAACGTTTTTTTTTTTTTTTGAAGTCTCAAAAAGGAGACATGAAGTAGGAAAAATGTTATTCAGAACTGGGAATATACAGTAATGCATTTTTTAAAAGACCAGGAGTATTGGGCTTAAATGTATATGTAATTAAATATTTGTACATACATATAGGTAAATAAAATGTTTACATATTGTTATTTGTGCTTAAAACAAGGACTGGCATATGTTAATCACAACATTATTATTTTCTCTCTAATTTAAGATAATTTTTCCATACCTGATAACTTTGAAGTGGGTTTTATATATCAAAAGTGATTGTTGTGCCTAAACCCAAATCACATGCCACCTCATTTGAAGCCCACCATTAAGCCCCTTTATATTTGTCTTTCTCTATCCTATACCCTGTAATAGCTTGAAACAGTTTAAAACAGTCTTGGGTATTGCCCAAGCTGTAGTCTCCCAACCCATCGGGTCATGGGCATAGAAGGGAAAACTAAGGGATGTCATGTGACATACCCCCTCTCTTGCCTATTTGAGGTTCTGTTGTTTGAACACCTTACTTATTATTTCCTCTTGACCTGCCCCCTTGTTGGGAAGGAACCTGATGTTGAAATTGGAGAGTCATTTTTTTTTAGTTAAACCTCCCATATCCCTTATTCCCATATTCCCCAGTTCACCAGATCCCTCCATGTTCCCACAGAAGTGTGGGAGACAGTTGAGCCAATTGTCTGCGATCAAGGAATTTCTGGTGGAGCTACTCATGCCATCCCAGTTACTGTTCACCTCTAAGATCCTAATGTGTTTCCCCATCGCTGTCCAAGTTGAATCAAGCCTGGGGCCTTGGAAGGACTACAACCATTAATTGGATAGTTCCTAAAATATAAAATCATTGTCCCTTGCCAATCTCCATGTAACACCCCGATTCTTCCTGTAAAAACGCCTAATGGAGAATACCAAATGGTTCAAGATCTCACGGCTGCTAACAAAGCTGTCATCTCTATACACCCCATAGTCCCCAACCTATATACAATACTTACTCAGATCCCTGGGGGCACCCAAATGTTTTCCACCCTAGATCTCAAAGATGCCTTTTTCTGTATACCTCTGACGTAGATTTGCAATATATTTTTGCTTTGGAATGAATAATTCTGTAATAGTAATGGCATTTAAAGATTCCTCTGTATTGGCTTGGTTTTTGGTTTGATTGTGTTAAAACCCAGAGCTCGTTAATCCCACTTGCGGGATGGACTTGTTGACGTGAAAAGAGAGTGCTGAACTGGGAGGAGCTGTTGACGTAGATTTGGAGAGACACAAGAGAGAGGCAGAAGAAATTTTTGGAAGCAGCACCCTCATGGAGGCAGAGAGAGATGAAGAGGATTGCTGAGGGCCACTTTGAATTGCCCTGGACTTTTGAGACCTGCCCCCAGAGCTGCCAAGGACTGAGGAGAAATGGCTGTTTTACTGGTACTTTGTCTGTCTGCTTTGATGGTGTTTTGCCACATTTGTCCACTGGTGAAAGACAGTCCTGTTGTTTCAGAAGTCCTGGAACCTGGCTCTTGGTTAAAAGCTCCTGAGACTGTTCTGCAGACAGAGAGTGAAAACTGTCCACTGGTGAAGGACAGTGCTGTTGTTGCACAGGTATGGGAACCTTTCTGTTGGTTTAGAGCTGCTGAGACTGTCCTGCAGACAGAGAGTGAATACTGTCCACTGGTGAAGGACAGTGCTGTTGTTGCACGGGTCTGGGAACCTTTCTATGGGTTCCAAAGCCCTGAATAAGAATTTTCTGGTTGTATGTTTACAGAAATCCTGGGAGAAGGTTTTTTGCTAATGTTTTCAGGGGTCCTAGGACTGTTCTGCAGACAGAGG
>NW_027187132.1:0-632 GCF_028583685.1 Petaurus breviceps papuanus | reverse complement strand
CCTTCACCAGTGGACAGTATTCACTCTCTGTCTGCAGGACAGAGAGTGAATACTGTCCACTGGTGAAGGACAGTGCTGTTGTTGCACGGGTCTGGGAACCTTTCTATGGGTTCCAAAGCCCTGAATAAGAATTTTCTGGTTGTATGTTTACAGAAATCCTGGGAGAAGGTTTTTTGCTAATGTTTTCAGGGGTCCTAGGACTGTTCTGCAGACAGAGGATATATTAATGAAGAGACTGGCAATGTATCTTGTGGCCTTGCTAAGCTTTGTCTCCCCAGGAACTAAGATTGCTGAGAACTTGCCTCATGTCAAGATGAAGAAAAGACCTCCATTTGGTTATTAGGTGCTGTATCAGCAATGCCATATTCACAATGCCTATGGAGATTACAGATATGCTGATATAATTATCCATCACAAAATACATCATGCTTGCCATATGGGGCAATAAACTACAAAATTTATTAAGATCCCAAATACTGAGTCCCAAAACCAGAGAGTAAAAGCCATCAGAGTAGTTATGACATTGGCACAGGTAGATAAAGTAGAAAGCACCCACATTTTCAAGCCTTTAAAACAGAACAGGCTACCTCAGGCAAAGGTCCTCCTCTCCCCACTCACAGCAACCACCCAGC
>NW_027187131.1:0-10310 GCF_028583685.1 Petaurus breviceps papuanus | reverse complement strand
CTGTCTCTCTCTCTGTCTCTCTGTCTCTCTCTCTGTCTCTCTCTCCAGACTGGAGAGATGGCTCCCCTTGGTACATGCATCCTCCAAGAATAAGCAGCCTCCTAAATCTGTCTGCTACCAGGTTTATATCTAATAATAACAATAGCTGCCATTTATGTAGGGCTCACTTAATGCTGTGATCTGTGCAAAGCACTTTATAATTACTGTCTCATTTGATTGTTGCAACAGTTCTCAGGTGGGTGCTCTTCTTATCCCCATTTTACACAAGAGGAAACCAAGGCAAATGATTTTCCCAGGGTCATGCAGCTAGTGGTGGCTAAAGCAGGATTTGAGCTCAGGTGTTCCTGACTCTAGGTCCAGTGCTCTATCCGCTGCACCACTGTAAAGCAAAGCACGAGCAGCTTTCCAGAGGACTGCTGCTTTGAACAGCTTTTAAGATTCTGATTACACAGTATAGTGAACACTCTATTTCATAACAAATCAGAGCAAAACATGCATAGAAAATCAAGGTACAGCATTCACAATATTACAACTTATATTTACTACAGCTTATCATTAAAATGGCCACATAGTTTTCACCACAGTGTCACAAAATTTTGAACAAAGAACAATCATTAATAACTCAATCATCCAATCAACTCAATCATTCAATCATCTCCTTAAGGGACACAAAGTACAATAGTCAAAGTTCTCCATTCATGGGACACATACAAATTAGTTACAAATCAGTCACTTATTAAGTTACCATTCACTTATTCAATCATCAGAAAATACAGAGGCCCTCCACCCCCAGGTAACTAGTAAATTTTTTTTTCATTCTTCATATCAAATGCTTTATTAACTTCTGGTTTATATCATTCATTTTTGCAAGATGTTGAGTTACAAATTTTCTCCCCATTTTTCCCCTACCCACCTCCCCAAAATAGCGATCCCACTGGATATCCCCTCCTCCAATCTGCTCTCTCCCATATCTTCTCCCATATTCCCTTTGACTTTCCAGTAGGGCATGGTGGATCTCTATGCCCCAGTATGCCTCTATGCCTGTATATCTTAGTTCTCAGTTACATGTGAAATAATATTAATAATAGTATATATATATATATATATATATATATATAATTAAACAATTGATTTTAAAACTTTGAATTCCAGATTCTTTCCCTTCTTCCCTTGTCACCTTACCCCCCCACTGGGAAGATAAGCGATTCAGTATAGGTTGTACATGTGTAGCTATGCAAAACATTTCCATAGTGAATATTTTATAAAAGACTGACTATATTTCCCTCCCTTCTATCCCACCTTCCACTTGTTCTATTCTCTACCTTGATCCCATCCCTTTTCAAAAGTGGGTGCTTACAACTTCCTTCCCCCCACAGCCTGCCCTCCCTTCCATCATCCCCCCTCTCATCCCCTTCCCCCCTACTCTCCTGGAGGGTAAGATACCCTATTTAGTGTGTATGTCATTCCCTCCCTAAGCCAAATTCAATGAGAATAAGGTTGACCCATTCCCTTTTGCCTTCCTATTCTTCCCCTCCACTGTAACCATTTTCCCTTGCCTCTTATATATGAGACAGTTGACCCCATTCTGTCTCTCCCCAAATATTCTCATTATATTCCTCTCTCACCTCTTAATTTTACTTTTTAAGTATCATCCCTTTCTATTAAATTGGTCCTGCACCTTTATCTATGTATACCTGTACACATATATACACTCATTCACATATGTATTCATATGCCCATATACACTCCTATATAGAAACATGTGTATGTATGTATATGTGTGTGTGCGTGCATGTGTGCACATGTGTATATATATACACATATACACACACATTTATATTCCCTTCAACTATTCTCATACTGAGAAAAGTTTCATAAGTTACAATGATCATTTTTCCATTTAGGAATGTAAGTAGTTCAACTTTGATAAGTTCCTTATGATTTCTTTTCCCTATTTACCTTCTCATGCTTCTCTTGTTTCTTGTACTTGAATGTCAAATTATTTATTCAACTCTGTTTTTTTCATCAAGAATGCTTGAAAGTCCTCTATTCCATTGAATGACCATATTTTCCCCTGAGACATGATACTCAGTTTTGCTGGGTAGGTGATGCTTGGTTTTAATCCCAGCTCCTTTGACCTCTGTAATATAATATTCCTAGCCCTTTGATCCCTCAATGTAGAAGCTGCCAGATCCTGTGTTATCCTGATTGTGTTTCCATAGTATTCAAATTGTTTCTTCCTGGCTGCTTGTGATATTTTATCCTTAATCTGGAAACTCTGGAACCTGGCTATAATATTCCTAAGTGTTTTCTTTTTAGGATCTTTTTCAGGAAGTGATCAGTAGATTCTTCAACCTCTATCTTGCCCTATGGTTCTAAAACATCAGGGCAATTTTCCTTGAGAATTTCTTGAAGGATGATTTCTAGGTTCTTTTTTTGATCATGGCTTTCAGGTAGTCCAAAAAGTTTTAAATTATCTCTACTGGATCTATTGTCCAGGTCAGTGGTTTTTCCAATGAGATATTTTACATTGCCTTCTATTTTTTCATTTGTTTGGATCTGTTTAATAGTAGCTTGAGTTCTCATAAAATCACTAGCTTCCATTTGTTCCAGTCTAATTCTGAAGGAATGATTCTCTTTAGTGGGCTTTTGAGATCCTTTTTCCATCTTGCAAATTCTTCTTTTTAAGACATTCTTCTCCTCATTGGCTTTTCAAGCCTCTTTTGCCATTTGATCTAGTCTATTTTTTAATGTGTTGTTTTCTTAGTCAGGTTGTTGACTCTCATTTTATAATTTTCTTGCATCATCCTCATTTCTCTTCCCAATTTTTATTTGGTTTTCAAAATCCTTCTTAAGCTCCTCCATGGCCTCTAAGCAGCTTATTCTTTTGATAGAAGTTTTTGGTACAGGAGTTCTGACTTCTCTCTCTTCCTCCTGTTCTATGCCCTGATCCTTTTTGTCTCCCAAAAAGGAGTCCAAAATTGGATTACTGTGCATGCCTTGCTTCCCTCGTTTGCTAATGCTGCCACTCAATTACTTGACTTTTGAGCTTTTTGTCACACTAGAACTCTGCTACCAGAAAGGAGAATTTTATCCCAGATGCTGGGGTTTTCTCAGCTGTTGGAGTTATTAGTTGGGTGTCTTCTTTGAAGCCTCCACACACTCTGGAAAACTGGTCACGCACCCCAGGACCTCCACCCCAGAGGTCCATATTCAAGCAACTTAAAGCAAGAACAATTACCCCTCAGACTGGTCTCCCTACAATCTGCAGCCCAGGAGCTGAAGCTGCTACATGGAGATGGTTGCATGGCCACGGCCACCTCAGCCACTTCTGGGGCAAAGGCTGTACCACACTCCCAAACTCCCATGTCTCAAAGTCCACACTGCACTGACCTCTCATTTTGTCCTTAGCATTTATGGGTTGATAATTCTCCAAACTGCCACAGCTGCCGGTGATTCGAAGCCCCTCCAGGCCTTGGCTGGTTGTGGCCGCCCTGAGGGTAAAACCTTGGGCTCCCGAGGGGCTGTGCTTGGCTCTCAACATGCTACACTGGCTCCTTCCTGCCAGCCTGCCGGGTTGTCCTCAGTGGGAGGTTAGCTTCTCTGTGTCACTTTGTGGGTTCTGCAGCTCCAAAGTTTGTTCAGAGTCACCTTTTACATGAATTGGAGGAGGTGGAAGCAGGAAGCCCTAGGAAGTCCAGTTTCTACTCCACCATCTTAACTCTGAACCCTTCTGCTTCTTTAACAGGGGCTTGGTTAATTACTAAGTGCTAAGTACATCTCATCTTACCAATACAAAAGGAACCTCAAATTTCATTAACTATTACAGGTGCCTAGCTGAAACAAACACCAAGGTCACAGAGTTGGTACATGCTGGAGTGTGTTATCTTCCACCATTACAAGGTAAGCTCCTGGTGGGCAGGGCCTGTCTTTTTCTCTTCATGTATTTGTATTCCCAGCACAGTGCCTGGCACATAAGTGACTAACAAGTGCTTATCAATTTGCCATGACAAAAAGTTGAAAATAGGGCAGGTCAATGTGTCTGTGCCAAACAATGGTGAGTTTCGGTCAATGAGCAACGCCTGCATTTCGAGTCTGGGTGAGAGAGGGAGAGTAGTCTAAAAAGAAAGAGAGAAAAAGAGAGAGAGAGACAGAGACAGAGAGACAGAGAGACAGTAACAGAGAGAGACAGAGAGACAGAGACAGGACAGAGAGACAGAAAGACAGAGAGACAGAGGCAGAGACAGAGAGAGAGAGAGAGAGAGAGAGCCTAGTTTAATACAATAAGGCTCTTTTTGGAGTCAATAGTCTTGAATTTAAATGTCCAGTCATAGCTGAGTGGCAGGTCATTTAACCTGTTTCCTCCTCAATAAAATGGAGAGAGAGAAAGCTGGCTTTAGATTGAGGCAGCAGGTTTAGATCTGGCGGCCTCCTCTGCCCACTTACTGATGTTCTTAGGGATCCTGGGCAAATCACTGAACCTGCCTGAGCCTCCACTCCTGTTCTTACAGTGGGGATAGTAACAGCATCTCTGTCACAGGGCCATTGTGTGAATCAAATGGACTAAGGATGCCTTAGGAAAACTTTAAGCTGCTATGTACATTTGAGTCATTAAATTGATCCTCTGTGACCCTGCCTTCTCAAGGTCATTATAAGAGAAGTACTTTGTAAGAGCAATAGCAATAATAGCATAAATATGTGCATATAGAGTATGATCTATAATATCTTGTATATCATCTGTAATAGTATCTATAACATAATATATGATGTAAAATAGTACGTATTATATAAACTTCAAAGCACCGCTTATCATCTATGCACTATTTATAGTTCTTTGAAGTCTCTAAGTTGTTAGATATCTTACAAATTGGAATCATTCAATTAATTAATCAATGAGCATTGATTAGTGGCTACTTTGCCAGGCATCCCTCCCATATCTCTGTATGAATGCATGAAATGGAATCGTGGCAGAGTCAAGACAAGACACTGTTAAACTGGGGAATGAGAGCCCGGAGCCAGGCTGAGCCTAGACAGAAATTGGGGTCTTGACTGGATTCCACTGGTGACTCCATCATCTCCCCCAAGTGTCCCCTCCTCCATGTGCCTCTGTGGCATTTTGTCAGTAGCAGGGCCATTTGCCCCAGGCCCCTTGGAAGCAGGGATGGGTGCAGTATTAAAACAGGTGCTGAAGGTGTTTGGGGAGTGGGAGGGCATGGGCCGCCCTCCAGCAGAGACTGTCAGGAAGGGATTGATTCTAAGTCAAGATCAAATTGTTGAAGGCTCAGAGCAAGGGGAAATGTCTAAGTGTGGAGTCTTCCTAAAGCTTGAATGGATTAGTTGCATTAGTAATTAAAGAAAGACTAATAACATCCTTTATATGTGGAGAAAAGATTAAAAGTCCTCCCCCCCATGGATGGGAGCCCCACCCATCCCAGAGCTTGTTAAAGGATTATATTGATGTGGGTCTTGAAGTGCCTGAGGGGGTTTGTCAGCCTTGTTTGTATCTTGAGAGGATGCTTCCTGCAGCCTTGGTGAGAAGGGATTAGGGGAGGGCTTCCCCTGCCCACCCCGCCTTCTTTGATGGAGGAGGGGAGCCCTCTGCTGGTGAGCTATCGGCAGCCAGACCTAGGGTTCCGGGCCATGTGGGGGCATCATCACTGTAGCTACAGAGTGCACAGCTTAAGGCGCTGGACATCCTCAGGCCACATTGATGAGCTCTTGCCGCTGTCCACTTCCTTCAGAAAGGCCAACTTGAGGACTTGGGTATCCGTGCCTAGAGATTTGGTGACTTGACTGAGAGAACCAAATATCTAAACGACCATTTCAGAAACACAGGCCTGACCACGTCTGTCCCCTGCTCGAGAAGCTCCATTTTAGTAACTCAATTTTATCCCCAGCTGAGGGATAAAACGCAAACGTCCATTTGGCATTGAAGGCCTTTCACAATTCTCAGCCCACCCTCCAGACTTACTTATTTATCCAGACTTACAACCTAGTTCACTTGCCTTCCTACTCTATAGACTCTATATTGTACTGTACTACTCAGCTGTACTATTTTCTATTCCATATACATGACATTTGACCTTTTCCCCCTCCACCCCTTTTCCCATACTGTCCCTTGTGCCTGGAATGCCCTCCCTAGCCTCCTTCAGAGCTCAGACCAGTGCCCTGACATGTGCTAGGCTTTCCCCAATGCCTCCCGCCTCCCCTACCAAAGTTACTAAGGCCCTTCCTCTAATTCACTTTGTATTGACTTTGCATGCATTTTTATGTGGCCCTATCTTGAAGCCTATACTTTGTATTTACTTATCTGTATACACAGGGTTACTATTTGTAGCACTTAAGGTCTTTGAGCCCAGGAACTGACTCTTTTGGTAGTGTCTGTGTCTAACACAATACCTGGCATTTAGTAAATGCTTAGTAAGGAACACATTATTTTATTGAAGGAATGAATCTGGAGGACAAGGAGAAGGGACAGATTTTAGTCCAGGAAGAATATTCTGAGTCATGGGTGTGGCAGAAAGGTTTGAACTCACGAGGCTCGTGGTCATTGGACGCTGAGGTCTCTTGAGGGAGAGTGATGCCACACTTCTCGTGACCTGAATGTCCCAAATGATAATAGTAACCATCTGGCCCAGCGGTGCTTTAGGTCTGGATCCCCTCCTGAGAGAAGTGACCTGGAGAAAGACAGGGAAAACCCAAAAGACTGGTCAAGGAGAGACCTTTTAGAGACTTCAGTGCCCAAGACTCTGGCTTGCATGGATAAACTATAGGGGTCCTTGCCACTTTGTTCAATGGTGTAGACAGCAAGAAGTCCAGTGGCCAAGACATTTTCCCTGACTGAGTGAGAGAACATTTACTTAGGTTTGGGGAGCTAGGGACTGTGGACAGACCAAAGCCTTGATTGATTCTGGGCCTCAGAACATCATTTCACCAAGAGTTAAGTGTGAGATGAAGAAGCCACTTCCAAGGCAGCCACCTTAGAGCACGGAATCACTGTAGCAGGGAGATCTCTACAAGACAGACTGGATCCTAGGCCATTGAATCACTTTGGGGACTTAGGATGCAAGTGGTGTTAAAGGGGCCTGATCTGGAGCTTTTTAGACCTCCTCCTTAAGAAGAGACCCAGAGGGGACAGGCAGGGGCAGTGTGGGCTGGAGGGAATGTCAGTGGCTGCTGAATCTCAGGCATAGGATCCTAAATCTGAATCTTCAAGGGACCTCAGAAAAATACTCTGTTCCAGTCTCTCTGTTTTACAGATGAGGAAACTGAGGACTGGTGAGGTGACCTGATTTGTACAAGGTCACACAGATAGTAATTTTCAGAGGCAGGATTTGAATCCCAGGTTCTTCAACTCAAGAGGCAGTACTTTACCCACAGTGCCAAAGTGCTACCATGTGGTCCATGATGGTCTCAGTTTCACTGAGGAGGAAAGAGATAAGGTGGGAGGAACTCCATGTCCATGATGATAAGCTTGCTCCTTGGCCTCAGTTTTCCCCAGGTATAACTTGCCTACTATTTTCTTCCTCTGGATTTCTATAGGGGATTACTGGCATCTCAGTTCCCCCGCAGGATCAGCACACTTCCCCCCAGTTGCACAGAAGGGCTGTCACCTCTAAGACTAGACTACCAGTCAAAACCACCATCCCATGCTGAGAGTGTTACATGTACCATAACAATGTGCTTCCGATGGGAGCAGACACCCCCCCCCCCTTATGGAGGCAGGCCCGAAACAGTCAGTGTCAGGAATTTTAAGGAGAGAGGCAGGGAATCTCACCGAGGCACACTGGTTTTCCACATCTGATGTCATAGGCAGGGAGGTGCCAGTTAGTAAAGTCACATGAGTTTCAGAAAAGTTCAGAAAGGGGTTAGAGTATCAGGAAGGAGGAGAGAATATGTCTAGAGCAAAGGCCTAAAACACCATAGAGCTTCTTCTGGATTCCTGGAGTTGGTCTGGCCATAGCAGCTAGCAGTAATACAGCCCTTGAAAGTTTACAAAGCCTTTCCCACAAGGTTCACAAAGCCTTGCAATCCTCACAACAACCCAAGGAGGTAAGTGCTATGATTATGAGCTCATTTTCAGATGGGAAAATCAAAGTAATTCAAGGGAAATGGCTTGCGCAGTGTCAAACAATTAAGGGTCTTACCAGGGATTTGAACTCAGGTTTCTAGCCACTGGACCACTAAATGGTCCTTAGCTTTCTGTTAGCATGGAAAGCAGGCAGGGTGTGGTGGTGGAGTTCATCAGGCGGCATAATTTACAGGATTATACAGCCAGAGCTGGAAAGGTCATGTGACATCATCTTGTCCAGTTCCATCGTTTCATAGAGCCCTAGATGCCTCAGAGCTGGGCTTTGATCCCAGGTTCACTGACTCCAAATCCAGTATGCCTTCATCATGTAGCCTTCACAGGGGTATCAGTCCATCAGTCAATCAGTTAATCAATAAACATTTATTAAGCCCCTACTATGTGCCAAGCACTATGCAATACAAAAACAAAAATGAAATAGTACCTGCATCTAATAGAGCAGGCAGGTGGCATAGCACCAGCCAGGCATACCTGAGCTTAAATCCAGCCTCAATCACTTACTAGCTGTATGACCCTAGGCAAGTCACTCAACTCTATTTGCCTCAGTTTCCTTGTCTGTAAGATGAGCTGGAGAAAGAATGGCAAACAACTCCAGTATCTTTGCCAAGAAAACCCCAAATGGGGTCATGGAGAGACAGCCAGATCTTAAACGACTTAACAACTACCTGGCCTCTAAGAAGCTTATATTCCATCAGGAGAGAGGACACAGACACATATTAGCATATGCAAAATAGATACGAGCTGATTGGTAGGGGCATTAGCCTCCCTCCTCTTGTAAAAAGTGGTGCTTGAGGTGAAACTTGGAGGAGATGAAAGACTCTAAGAGGCCGAGATGAGGAGGGAGTCTGTAGGGGCAGACTAGACAAAATCAAAGACATAGAAACTGGAAATGAAGTGCTGGGTTTAAAGAATAGTCTGAAAGCCAGGTCGGGTTCTAAGTAGGTAGGTTCAGGCTGCCACCAGTGTGGACAGTCAACCTTTACTTCAACTGGGTTTCAGGACAATGCAACCTCTTTAAAACTGGCCCATGGAACCAAATCTTCAGTCTTTCGAAATTGTGTTTGAATCACTAGAGCTTTGGGGAAAGGGGCCAGTCACCACTCCAGGGGCCCTTGTTTACAAGAAAAACCTCTGGCAGGCAGAACTTTGTCAAAGTAGGTTTGGTGGGTTTCGTTTATTTGTATATCACTTACACTCTCTGACTCTTCTCCTCTTCCTTTTTTGGGGACTTTATACCAAAGAATATTAAAGAACGGAAGAGGGGAGGGAGAATCAACAATATTAATTAATTAAAACACTGAAAAAAATCTGTTGTCATATGCAGTGTTTCAGATCTGTGGACCTCCAACTGTGCCAAGTAGTGGAGAGAGGGGTCTTCTTCCTTCCCTTATAGTCAAGCTTGTTCTTTACAACTTCATGCCATTTGTGAAGTATTTACCATGTACCATTCATTTTGCTAATTTCTTTAGTCATTTCTAGAATATCGAGCATCTGCTCTCTCACCAGCTCCTTGTGATCTCTCAAGTGCTTTGGCGACCGTCTTTGGTTCAAACTTGGACCCCTGGCAGAGGAGTGTGAAAGAGGTGTAGGAGTTGGCAGGGGCACCTCCTCAAAGCGCATGTTGGGAGTGGTCCTCAGCACCATCCAGTCCTTCAGTGAAAAAGTAAAAAGAAAAACCATGAAAAGAGAGATGGCTAGACATGGAGCACAGAGCTTTGTAGGGAGGGATTGAAGTTGTATGTAACAGTCGGGCTTAGGGAAAGGATACTATCACACGGCTTTAGAGGTGTTGACAAATATGAGGGATACCAACAAATGGAAGAATAAGACTATTCTTGCTTTCTCTGGAGTGGCCATTTGGCTCATTTAAGAAAACTGAATCTCAAATCCCCTTCCTGCTAATAAATAGAAGGCTGAGAGGAGAGAAGAATTAAGAGATAGTTTTCATTTGGGTTTTATAGCAGTGGTCAGCACCACGGCCAGGGCTAGGGATGAAGCTGAGAGCTTTGAGTTGCTATAACATGACGATGCCAAGGAATAACAAACATTTATCAAATGCCCACTATATTTGAGACATTGTGCTGAGCACTAACAATACAAAGAGAAAAACAAAAACAAAAAAGAAAAACAACCCTAGCTATTGAGCTCAAGAAGCTTACATTCTACTTAGAGAGACATTTACACAGGAGAGAGAGAGAGAGAGAGAGAGAGAGAGAGAGAG